>NC_134900.1:40110453-40127953 GCF_041734735.1 Babylonia areolata
ATCTGTTGCCCTGCTCCCCACCCACACCTCATTGTCAGCACTCTACCCCCCTTCCCTTTAACCCTCCACACATAATTCTCTCTCTCTCTCTCTCTCTCTCTCTCTCTCTCTCTCTCAGCTAAAAGTAAATATTGATAAAACAAATATTGTTGTTTTTCGTAAGGGAGGGTATATGGCAAGAAATGAAAGATGGTCATATGGAAGCGAAAGAATAACTTCGTTAATACATATAAATACCTTGGGATTTATTTTTTAACAAGACTCAGTTTCAACTATGGATGTCAAGACATTTCTAATAAAGCAACAAAAAAGCAGTTATTTTGATTCTTCATATTTTGTATAAAGTAGACTGTAGTTCTTTTAGTGCATTTGTTAGATTATTTGATTCGCAAGTTCAGCCAATGTTATAGTATGGAGCAGAAATATGGAAACTGGAAAATAGAATAGTAACAGAAAAAGTGCACTTGTTTGCAATGAAACGTTTTCTTAATGTAGACAATCGAACTCCAAATGATCTTGTTTATGGTGAACTGGGGAGATACCCGATTTATCTAAATTCATATTATCAAATGTATTAAATATTGGCTGAAGTTGACCAGAATGAATGAAAACAGATATCCATTTAAAGCATATAAAATGTTATATTGTTTCGATAATAATAGCAAGAAGACTTGGGCAACGAGTGTTCGTCAGTGTTTAAATTCTTATGGTTTTGCATTTATATGGGATAATCAGGGGGTGGAAGATATTGCAGGTTTCTTAAAGTGTTTCAGACAACGTATTATTGATTGCAGGTTTCTTAAAGTGTTTCAGACAACGTATTATTGATTGCAGGTGGCAAGATTGGCATGATCATATACAAACTAGTGATAGATTCGCACAGTTTAGACTTTTTAAAACATCGCATGTGATTGAGCCATATATTGAGTTAGGACTGAACAGATATATAAAATGTACACTGACAAAATTTAGATTTGGTACTTCTAATATTGCTTCTCATAGTTTCAGGTAAAGCATTCTAAATGAACACATGTATACATGCCGTTTATGTAGTTTGGGTAAAGAAGATGAATTGCATTTTTTGTTATGTTGCCCTGCTTTGTGTGACCTTAGACAAAAACTTATTCAACCGAAATATTATAGAGATCCGTCTAATTTTAGGTTCAATTTACTCATGTCTTCAAGACAGAAATGTACTCTGAATAACTTAGCCATATATATACATGAAGGATTGAAGAGACTACGTGCAGTTATATCGTGAATGTTGCTGACTATTTGTGTTAACTATTTTGGTTGATATTGTTGATATTGTGCTAACAATTTTTGGCTGCTCTGAATTGTCTACTTACTGTGTCATATCATTTTCTAATTATCATTTATCAATGAATCCCCCTCCCCCCCTTCAGTAAGGGGCTCTAGCCTTATCTGAATAAAACGTTCGTTCGTTCGTCCGTTCTCTCTCTCTCTCTCTCTCTCTCTCTCTCTCTCTCTCGCACACACACACACACACACACACACACACACACGCAAGCGTTCATCCACAGGTTCGCACATACGCGTGCGCGTGCGTGTGTGTGTGTGTGTGTGTGTGTGTGTGTGTGTGCAGGCGTGCGTGCGTGTGTGCTTCCGTACATGTGTGTGTGCTTCCGTGCGTGCGTGCGTGCGTGTGTGTGTGTGTGTGTGTGTGTGCGCGCGCGCGTGCGTGCGCGTGTGTGTGTATGTGTGAGTGTGTTCTCTCTGTCTGTCTCTTTGTCTCTGTCTGTTTGTCTGTCTCTCTGTCTCTCTCTCTGGTTTCATTGCTGATTAATCTTGTTCACTGGAAATAAGGATGCAGATAACCTTGGACTTTGTTATTATGGCCTTTGTTACTCTGGCCTTTGTCACTGGCCTTTGTCACTGGCCTTTGTTACTCTGGCCTTTGACACTGGCTTTTGTCACTGGCCTTTGTCATTCTGGCCTTTGTCACTGGCCTTTGTTACTCTGGCCTTTGACACTGGCTTTTGTCACTGGCTTTTGTCACTGGCCTTTGTCACTGGCCTTTGTTACTGGCCTTTGTTACTGGCCTTTGTCACTCTGGCCTTTGTTACTCTGGCCTTTGACACTGGCTTTTGTCACTGGCCTTTGTCATTCTGGCCTTTGTCACTGGCCTTTGACACTGGCCTTTGTCACTGGCCTTTGTCATTCTGGCCTTTGTCATTCTGGCCTTTGTCACTGGCCTTTGTCATTCTGGCCTTTGTCACTGGCCTTTGACACTGGCTTTTGTCACTGGCCTTTGTCACTGGCCTTTGTCATTCTGGCCTTTGTCACTGGCCTTTGTCATTCTGGCCTTTGTCACTGGCTTTTGTCACTCTGGCCTTTGTCACTCTGGCCTTTGTCACTGGCCTTTGTCATTCTGGCCTTTGTCATTCTGCCCTTTGTCACTGGCCTTTGTCATTCTGGCCTTTGTCACTAGCCTTTGTCATTCTGGCCTTTGTCACTGGCCTTTGTCACAGGCCTTTGTTACTGGCCTTTGTCATTCTGGCCTTTGTCACAGGCCTTTGTTACTGGCCTTGGTCACTCTGGCCTTTGTCACTCTGGCCTTTGTTACTGGCCGTTGTCACTGTCCTTTGTCATTCTGGCCTTTGTCATTCTGGCCTTTGTCACTCTGGCCTTTGTTACTGGCTTTGTTACTGGCCTTTGTCACTCTGACCTTTGTCACTCTGGCCTTTGTCTCTGGCCTTTGTCACTCTGGCTTTTGTCACTCTGGCCTTTGTTACTGGCTTTGTTACTGGCCTTTGTCACTCTGGCCTTTGTTACTCTGGCCTTTGTCTCTGGCCTTTGTCACTCTGGCCTTTGTCACTCTGGCCTTTGTTACTGGCTTTGTTACTGGCCTTTGTCTCTGGCCTTTGTCACTCCGGCCTTTGTCACTCTGGCCTTTGATACTCTGCCCTTTGTTACTCTGGCCTTTGTCACTCTGGCCTTTGTCACTCTGGCCTTTGTTACTCTGGCTTTTGTTACTCTGGCCTTTGTCACTCTGGCCTTTGTCACTCTGGCCTTTGTTACTCTGGCCTTTGTCTCTGACCTTTGTCACTCTGGCCTTTGTTACTGGCTTTGTTACTGGCCTTTGTCACTCTGGCCTTTGTCACTCTGGCCTTTGTCTCTGGCCTTTGTCTCTGACCTTTGTCACTCTGGCCTTTGTCTCTGGCCTTTGTCACTCTGGCCTTTGTCTCTGGCCTTTGTCTCTGGCCTTTGTCACTCTGGCCTTTGATACTCTGCCCTTTGTTACTCTGGCCTTTGTCACTCTGGCCTTTGTCACTCTGGCCTTTGTTACTGGCTTTGTTACTGGCCTTTGTCACTCTGGCCTTTGTCTCTGGCCTTTGATACTCTGGCCTTTGTTACTCTGGCCTTTGTCACTCTGGCCTTTGTTACTCTGGCCTTTGATACTCTGGCCTTTGTTACTCTGGCCTTTGTCACTCTGGCCTTTGTCACTCTGGCCTTTGTCACTCTGGCCTTTGAAGGATGTTGAAAAAGAAGGAAAAGGGACACAAGGAATATAAGGATCAATGGTTCGGAATAATAATAAGAAAAAATAGAATAGACAGTTATAATCATGTCCGTTCATGAAGTTGAAAAGTTGAGGCTATGCCTACGACACGAGGGCAGCAGCAGTTGACTCACCTGTGTACTTTCTGAAAACAAGACGAATGTGTTACTGGACATCGGTTTGGCTGATATGTAGGCCCATAAACCTGTTCTTTTTTTTCAGATTTGTGATAAGAAAAGGATTTATATCTTTGTCCATGGATTCATCACCACTGAAAAACGTTATGCATTAGCTTATCTTTCAATATTGTCTTTTCGATTTTAATGTTTGAGCACTTTACAAAGCAACAAACATGGAAAGACATAGAAAAAATATATAATCATCATAAAAAAGATCTCTCTTCCCACCCTTCCCTCCCTCCCCAATTACTCTCACACCTAATTTGATTTCTTTCTTTTTCCTTCCTTTTTTTCCTTTCTTTAAATTTCTCTCTTCTGCCGAGAGATAGTTTTGATGTTACTGATCAATAACCATGAAACTCAGCATTCGGACAAACAATTTTACCTTGCCAGTTAGTCCTCATAATTTTTATGCTTTTGTCTATCTATCTGTCTGTCTGTCTGTCTGTCTGTCTGTCTGTCGCAGTCTCCCTCTGCCTTTGACTTTCCCCTCCCCCTTCTTTGTCAGTCTCTCTCCTCTCTCTTTGTTCTCTCTTTCTCTCTCTCCCTTTCCCCTGTAACTGTTTGTGTTACTTCATCCCGAGAAAAACAGGTGTTGTGGCCATGTTGTTTAGCTGTGTTTTGCACTGCATGCACTCATAGCAGAATGGCAAGGGTAGGATCGATGAAAACCCACCATGCCTGGCATTTCAGTGAGTGGTTACACTTCTATAGCTTCTTCTGTTCGTCCGATCGCCTGTCTGTCTGTCTGTCTCTTGTTCTCTCTTTCGCGCGCGCGCGTGTGTGTTATTATATGTGAAAGTGTGTGTGTGTGTGTGTGTGTGTGTGTGTGTGTGTGTGTGTGTGTGTGTGTGTGTGTGTGTGTGTGTGAAAGTGTGTTACTGTGTGTTACTCTATGTGTGTGTGTGTGTGTGTGTGTGTGTGTGTGTGAGAAAGTGTGTTACTGTGTGTTACTCTCTCTCTCTCTCTCTCTCTCTCTCTGTGTGTGTGTGTGTGTGTGTGTGTGTGTGTGTGTGAAGTCAAGTCAAAATGATCTTTAGTGAGGGTAAAAGAATAAGCTTGCACAGCTTTTTTTTAATCCCGCCCTCAGAAAAAAAAGAAAGAAAAAAGTAGAGACAAGAAAATAGAAGAAAAGAGGAAGGGGGTTAAGAAGAGTATCATATAAAAAATCAAGCCCGATAAGACACACAAATTCTATGGTGAAAAACAGTATACGGACAAATAGCAAATGAACATAATTATATACGTTATGTCGACACACTTATACATACGAAAGCAGAATCCTTACATCATTAACAAAGTGAAGGTGAGAACGCGAGCGAGACTGAAGACAGAAAGACAGACAGACAGGCAGACAGACAGACAGAACTGATAAAGTACCAGTTCAGAAAGGGGGGTAAAGACGGTTGGAGTCAGAAGACAGAGAGAAAGTAACAGACGGATACACAATGGACAGACAGGAACATTAGAGGCACAGGATAATCATGACAAAACAAATAAGGGATCATAAGTGTGTGTGTGTGTGTGTGTGTGTGTGTGTGTGTGTGAGATTGCTGATGGATTGGCTGTGCGTAGTGACCTGTCCCGCCCTCTGATGACTTCACAGATGACAGGCCTGGTGGATTGAGGTTAAAGACTCGGGGGTGGGGGTAAAACGGTGGTAGAGAAGAAATATTTGTGAATGTGGTAATGGTGCGCCTGACAGTGTGTGTGTTAGAGAGAGAGAGAGAGAGAGAGAGAGAGAGAGAGACAGACAGACAGACAGACGGACGGACAGAGAGACAGGCAGAGACAGACAGACAGAAAGAGAGCGAGTCAAATCAAATCAAATCAAATCACTTTAGTTATAACCCATCCAACCACGAAAGGGCCATTTCAGGGCTGGTGTGTGTGTGTGTGCGTGTGCGTGTGCGTGTGTGTGTGTGTGTGTGTGTGTGTGTGTGTGTGTGTGTTCGTACATGCGTGCGTGCTTGCTCGCGCGCGTGTGTGTGCGTGTTTGTGTATGGGTGTGCGTGCGTGTGTGCGTGCAAGTCGTTCAGCGTTCAGCGTTCTTTACCTCCCCCCCCCCCCCCGCCACCCCCTCCCCTCTCTCTCCCTCTCTCTCCCTCTCTCTCTCTCTCTCCCTCCCTCTCTCTCTCTCCCTCCCGCCACAGCCATCACCTCCACATCTACCTTGTCTCCCGAGGTCCGATCCCTCTTGTAGCTGCTTTGTGTCATCAGCGAGAGCTCCACATCACAGGGCATGGCAGAGACAGGCAGGTTGTGCACACACTGACAACTCCATCAGCAAACACCACTCCCCTTTTCCCTATCCCTTCTTTGCGCTGTGCACCAGCAACCGTGACAAAAGATAATGCGGTGATGATATTTCATGCTGTTGATCATTAGTGGCAAGTGGTAATATGCTTGGCCCACTCAGTCTGGCTCCGCGACTAAGCTGTTATTGTCGTCAGTAGGGAGCTCGGTATGTGAAGTCCTGTGGATGATCAGTCAGAACAGGGACTACTGAACACCACCTAAGTGACTCAACAACATAGCAGGGTCTCCTCTGGTGTGCGGCCTCTTGGCCACCTAACATCGATAGTTCCCCGGGTCAAACCAGGTGTGGCTGTGTATGGGGACCAGGTGTGTGTGGGGGACATGGGACAGGCAGGTGTGTGACTCACAAAGAGCAGCATAGGAGGATTGGCACTGAAACGATGCAGAAAACTCTCTCTCTCTCTCTCTCTCTCTCTCTCTCTCTCTCTCTGTGTGTGTGTGTGTGCATTTAAAAGAAAAGAAATACAAATTCTGGGCATAACACATACAGTGACAATAACTACACCATTGACGTGCTTCCTGAATATAGATATATTTTAAAGTGGATACTGAATTTACTAGAATGAAGATGAAAGAGAAATTAAATGGACCGGGCTGTAGTTTCAACCTGTAGGCCATTGGCAGGCGCGCTTTAGCTCTGTAAGTCTACATACTCTCGACCCGAAAATGTTTGGTTTGAAGCTGGTGGTATTCTCTTTCTTCCCCAGTGGCTTCATAGTATCAATACAGAACTCATATTTTATTTCACTGGATGAAGTACTTATTACAAGTAAGTCTTGAAGGCCTTGCCTCTCTTGTGTTCTGTTGTTGGATAAAGTGTTTACCACAGGTGAGTCTTGAAGGTCGTGCCTCTCTTTCTGTTGTTGGATAAAGTGTTTACCACAGGTGAGTCTTGAAGGTCGTGCCTCTCTTTCTGTTGTTGGATAAAGTGTTTACCACAGGTGAGTCTTGAAGGTCGTGCCTCTCTTTCTGTTGTTGGATAAAGTGTTTATCACAGGTGAGTCTTGAAGGTCGTGCCTCTCTTTCTGTTGTTGGATAAAGTGTTTACCACAGGTGAGTCTTGAAGGTCGTGCCTCTCTTTCTGTTGTTGGATAAAGTGTTTATCACAGGTGAGTCTTGAAGGTCGTGCCTCTCTTTCTGTTGTTGGATAAAGTGTTTATCACAGGTGAGTCTTGAAGGTCGTGCCTCTCTTTCTGTTGTTGGATAAAGTGTTTATCACAGGTGAGTCTTGAAGGTCGTGCCTCTCTTTCTGTTGTTGGATAAAGTGTTTATCACAGGTGAGTCTTGAAGGTCGTGCCTCTCTTTCTGTTGTTGGATAAAGTGTTTACCACAGGTGAGTCTTGAAGGTCGTGCCTCTCTTGTGTTCTGTTGTTGAATAAAGTGTTTATCACAGGTATCACAGGTGAGTCTTGAAGGTCGTGTCTCTCTTGTGTTCTTTTGTTGGATAAAGTGTTTATTACAGGTGTCTTGAAGGTCGTGTCTCTCTTGTGTTCTGTTGTTGGATAAAGTGCTTATTACAGGTGTCTTGAAGGTCGTGTCTCTCTTGTGTTCTGTTGTTGGATAAAGTGCTTATTACAGGTGTCTTGAAGGTCGTGTCTCTCTTGTGTTCTATTGTTGGATAAAGTGTTTATTACAGGTGTCTTGAAGGTCGTGTCTTGTGTTCTGTTGTTGGATAAAGTGTTTATTACAGGTGTCTTGAAGGTCGTGTCTCTCTTGTGTTCTATTGTTGGATAAAGTGCTTATTACAGGTGTCTTGAAGGTCGTGTCTCTCTTGTGTTCTATTGTTGGATAAAGTGCTTATTACAGGTGTCTTGAAGGCCGTGCCTCTCTTGTGTTCTGTTGTTGGATAAAGTGTTTATTACAGGTGTCTTGAAGGCCGTGCCTCTCTTGTGTTCTGTTGTTGGATAAAGTGCTTATTACAGGTGTCTTGAAGGCCGTGCCTCTCTTGTGTTCTGTTGTTGGATAAAGTGTTTATCACAGGTGAGTCTTGAAGGCCGTGTCTCTCTTGTGTTCTGTTGTTGGATAAAGTGTTTATCACAGGTGAGTCTTGAAGGCCGTGTCTCTCTTGTGTTCTGTTGTTGGATAAAGTGTTTATCACAGGTGAGTCTTGAAGGCCGTGTCTCTCTTGTGTTCTGTTGTTGGATAAAGTGCTTATTACAGGTGTCTTGAAGGCCGTGCCTCTCTTGTGTTCTGTTGTTGGATAAAGTGTTTATCACAGGTGAGTCTTGGAGGCCGTGCATCTCTTCTGTTAAGTTATTGGGTAAAGATCACAGGTGTCTTGAAGGCCGTGCCTCTTGTGTTCTGTTGGATAAAGATCACAGGTGTCTTGAAGGCCGTGCCTCTCTTGTGTTCTGTTGGATAAAGATCACAGGTGTCTTGAAGGCCGTGCCTCTTGTGTTCTGTTGGATAAAGATCACAGGTGTCTTGAAGGCCGTGCCTCTCTTGTGTTCTGTTGGATAAAGATCACAGGTGTCTTGAAGGCCGTGCCTCTTGTGTTCTGTTGGATAAAGATCACAGGTGTCTTGAAGGCCGTGCCTCTTGTGTTCTGTTGGATAAAGATCACAGGTGTCTTGAAGGCCGTGCCTCTCTTTGGTTCTGTTGGATAAAGATCACAGGTGTCTTGAAGGCCGTGCCTCTCTTTGGTTCTGTTGGATAAAGATCACAGGTGTCTTGAAGGCCGTGCCTCTCTTGTGTTCTGTTGGATAAAGATCACAGGTGTCTTGAAGGCCGTGCCTCTCTTGTGTTCTGTTGGATAAAGATCACAGGTGAGTCTTGAAGGCCGTGCCTCTCTTGTGTTCTGTTGGATAAAGATCACAGGTGTCTTGAAGGCCGTGCCTATTGTGTTCTGTTGGATAAAGATCACAGGTGTCTTGAAGGCCGTGCCTATTGTGTTCTGTTGGATAAAGATCACAGGTGTCTTGAAGGCCGTGCCTCTCTTTGGTTCTGTTGGATAAAGATCACAGGTGAGTCTTGAAGGCCGTGCCTCTCTTGTGTTCTGTTGGATACAGATCACAGGTGAGTCTTGAAGGCCGTGCCTATTGTGTTCTGTTGGATACAGATCACAGGTGAGTCTTGAAGGCCGTGCCTCTTGTGTTCTGTTGGATAAAGATCACAGGTGTCTTGAAGGCCGTGCCTCTCTTGTGTTCTGTTGGATAAAGATCACAGGTGAGTCTTGAAGGCCGTGCCTCTTGTGTTCTGTTGGATAAAGATCACAGGTGTCTTGAAGGCCGTGTCTCTCTTGTGTTCTGTTGGATACAGATCACAGGTGTCTTGAAGGCCGTGCCTCTTGTGTTCTGTTGGATAAAGATCACAGGTGAGTCTTAAAGGCCGTGCCTCTCTTTGGTTCTGTTGTTGGATACAGATCACAGGTGAGTCTTGAAGGCCGTGCCTATTGTGTTCTGTTGGATAAAGATCACAGGTGAGTCTTGAAGGCCGTGCCTCTTGTGTTCTGTTGGATAAAGATCACAGGTGAGTCTTGAAGGCCGTGCCTCTCTTGTGTTCTGTTGGATAAAGATCACAGGTGAGTCTTGAAGGCCGTGCCTCTCTTTGGTTCTGTTGTTGGATAAAGATCACAGGTGAGTCTTGAAGGCCGTGCCTCTTGTGTTCTGTTGGATAAAGATCACAGGTGAGTCTTGAAGGCCGTGCCTCTCTTTGGTTCTGTTGGATAAAGATCACAGGTGAGTCTTGAAGGCCGTGCCTCTTGTGTTCTGTTGGATAAAGATCACAGGTGTCTTGAAGGCCGTGCCTCTTGTGTTCTGTTGGATAAAGATCACAGGTGAGTCTTGAAGGCCGTGCCTCTTGTGTTCTGTTGGATAAAGATCACAGGTGAGTCTTGAAAGCCGTGCCTCGTGTGTTCTGTTGTTGGATAAAGATTACAGGTGAGTCTTGAAGGCCGTGCCTCTCTTTGGTTCTGTTGTTGGATAAAGATCACAGGTGTCTTGAAGGCCGTGCCTCTCTTTGGTTCTGTTGTTGGATAAAGATCACAGGTGTCTTGAAGGCCGTGCCTCTTGTGTTCTGTTGGATAAAGATCACAGGTGAGTCTTGAAGGCCGTGCCTCTTGTGTTCTGTTGTTGGATAAAGATCACAGGTGAGTCTTGAAGGCCGTGCCTCTCTTTGGTTCTGTTGTTGGATACAGATCACAGGTGAGTCTTGAAGGCCGTGCCTCTTGTGTTCTGTTGGATAAAGATCACAGGTGTCTTGAAGGCCGTGCCTCTTGTGTTCTGTTGGATAAAGATCACAGGTGAGTCTTGAAGGCCGTGCCTCTCTTGTGTTCTGTCGTTGCTTTCTTCTACATTATTTTCGTTTCGTATCGTTTCTTTCCTTCTTCCTTCCTTTAAAAAAAATTCTTCCCGCCTTCCTTTCTCATGCTCATGTTGTTTCTGAGTGTCTTTTCATTTTCGTTCCTTCTTTTCGAGAGATAGAGACAGAGATACATAGACAGAATCAGAGACACAGAGAGAGGCAGATACAGAGAGAAAGAGAGACAGAGACAGAGAGGGACACAGAGAGAGGCAGATACAGAGAGAAAGAGAGACAGAGACAGAGAGGGACACAGAGAGAGGCAGATACAGAGAGAAAGAGAGACAGAGACAGAGAGGGACACAGAGAGAGCTGAGAGGGGGACCCTCGGGAATGACAGGAGAATCTGTCCACCAGAAGTTCATCCCCAACTTTCAGCTGACGTGCTCGGCGCTGTTCTGACTGCCCTGTGACATATCCCCTATCCCTCAGTGCTGTTCTGACTGCCCTGTGACATATCCCCTATCCCTCAGTGCTATTCTGACTGCCCTATGACATATCCCCTATCCCTATCCCTCAGTGCTATTCTGACTGCCCTGTGACATATCCCCTATCCCTCAGTGCTATTCTGACTGCCCTGTGACATATCCCCTATCCCTATCCCTCAGTGCTATTCTGACTGCCCTGTGACATATCCCCTATCCCTATCCCTCAGTGCTGTTCTGACTGCCCTGTGACATATCCCCTATCCCTATCCCTCAGTGCTGTTCTGACTGCCCTGTGACATATCCCCTATCCCTATCCCTCAGTGCTGTTCTGACTGCCCTGTGACATATCCCCTATCCCTCAGTGCTATTCTGACTGCCCTATGACATATCCCCTATCCCTATCCCTCAGTGCTGTTCTGACTGCCCTGTGACATATCCCCTACCCCTCAGTGCTATTCTGACTGCCCTGTGACATATCCCCTACCCCTCAGTGCTATTCTGACTGCCCTGTGACATATCCCCTACCCCTCAGTGCTATTCTGACTGCCCTGTGACATATCCCCTACCCCTCAGTGCTATTCTGACTGCTCTGTGACATATCCCCTATCCCTTAGTGCTATTCTGACTGCCCTATGACATATCCCCTATCCCTTAGTGCTATTCTGACTGCCCTGTGACATATCCCCTATCCCTATCCCTCAGTGCTATTCTGACTGCCCTGTGAAATATCCCCTATCCCTCAGTGCTATTCTGACTGCCCTGTGACATATCCCCTATCCCTATCCCTCAGTGATATTCTGACTGCCCTGTGACATATCCCCTATCCCTATCCCTCTGTGCTATTCTGACTGCCCTGTGACATATCCCTTATCCCTATCCCTCAGTGCTATTCTGACTGCCCTGTGACATATCCCCTATCCCTCGGTGATATTCTGACTGCCCTGTTACATATCCCCTATCCCTATCCCTCAGTGCTATTCTGACTGCCCTGTGACATATCCCCTATCCCTCAGTGCTATTCTGACTGCCCTGTGACATATCCCCTATCCCTATCCCTCAGTGCTATTCTGACTGCCCTGTGACATATCCCCTATCCCTATCCCTCAGTGCTGTTCTGACTGCCCTGTGACATATCCCCTATCCCTATCCCTCAGTGCTGTTCTGACAGCCCTGTGACATATCCCCTATCCCTATCCCTCAGTGCTGTTCTGACTGCCCTGTGACATATCCCCTACCCCTCAGTGCTATTCTGACTGCCCTATGACATATCCCCTATCCCTATCCCTCAGTGCTGTTCTGACTGACCTGTGACATATCCCCTACCCCTCAGTGCTATTCTGACTGCCCTATGACATATCCCCTACCCCTCAGTGCTATTCTGACTGCCCTGTGACATATCCCCTACCCCTCAGTGCTATTCTGACTGCCCTGTGACATATCCCCTACCCCTCAGTGCTATTCTGACTGCTCTGTGACATATCCCCTATCCCTTAGTGCTATTCTGACTGCCCTATGACATATCCCCTATCCCTTAGTGCTATTCTGACTGCCCTGTGACATATCCCCTATCCCTATCCCTCAGTGCTATTCTGACTGCCCTGTGAAATATCCCCTATCCCTCAGTGCTATTCTGACTGCCCTGTGACATATCCCCTATCCCTATCCCTCAGTGATATTCTGACTGCCCTGTGACATATCCCCTATCCCTATCCCTCTGTGCTATTCTGACTGCCCTGTGACATATCCCTTATCCCTATCCCTCAGTGCTATTCTGACTGCCCTGTGACATATCCCCTATCCCTCAGTGATATTCTGACTGCCCTGTGACATATCCCCTATCTCTATCCCTCAGGGCTATTCTGACTGCCCTGTGACATATCCCCTATCCCTCAGTGATATTCTGACTGCCCTGTGACATATCCCCTATCCCTACCCTCAGTGCTATTCTGACTGCCCTGTGACATATCCCCTATCCCTATCCCTCAGTGCTATTCTGACCGCCCTGTGACATATCCCCTATCCCTATCCCTCAGTGCTATTCTGACTGCCCTGTGACATATCTCCTACCCTACAGTGATAATCTGACTGCCCTGTGACATATCCCCTATCCCTGAGTGCTGTTCTGACTGCCCTATGACATATCCCCTATCCCTCAGTGCTATTCTGACTGCCCTGTGACATATCCCCTATCCCGCAGTGCTATTCTGACTGCCCTGTGACATACCCCTATCCCACAGTGCTATTCTGACTGCCCTGTGACATATCCCCTATCCCACAGTGCTATTCTGACTGCCCTATGACATATCCCCTATCCCTCGGTGCTATCCCGACTGCCCTGTGACATATCCCCTATCCCTCAGTGCTATTCTGACTGCCCTGTGACACATCCCCTATCCCTCAGTGCTGTTCTGACTGCCCTATGACATATCCCCCACCCCACAGTGCTATTCTGACTGCCCTATGACATATCCCCTGTCCCACAGTATTCTGACTGCCCTATGACATATCCCCTATCCCTCAGTGCTATTCTGACTGCCCTATGACATATCCCCTATCCCTCAGTGCTGTTCTGACTGCCCTATGACATATCCCCCACCCCACAGTGCTAATCTGACTGCCCTATGACATATCCCCTACTCATCAGTGCTATTCTGACTGCCCTATGACATATCCCCCACCCCACAGTGCTAATCTGACTGCCCTATGACATATCCCCTACTCATCAGTGCTATTCTGACTGCCCTATGACATATCCCCTACCCATCAGTGCTATTCTGACTGCCCTGTGACATATCCCCCACCCCACAGTGCTATTCTGACTGCCCTATGACATATCCCCTATCCCACAGTATTCTGACTGCCCTATGACATATCCCCTATCCCACAGTATTCTGACTGCCCTATGACATATCCCCTATCCCACAGTATTCTGACTGCCCTATGACATATCCCCTATCCCACAGTGCTATTCTGACTGCCCTATGACATATCCCCTATCCCACAGTATTCTGACTGCCCTATGACATATCCCCTATCCCACAGTGCTATTCTGACTGCCCTATGACATATCCCCTATCCCACAGTATTCTGACTGCCCTATGACATATCCCCTATCCCACAGTATTCTGACTGCCCTATGACATATCCCCTATCCCACAGTGCTATTCTGACTGCCCTCCCCTTCACCACAGTGCTATTCTGACTGCCGTATGACATATCGCCTACTCCACACACCACAGTGCTATTCTGACTGCCGTATGACATATCGCCTACTCCACACACCACAGTGCTATTCTGACTGCCGTATGACATATCGCCTACTCCACACAACACAATGCTATTCTGACTGCCGTATGACATATCGCCTACTCCACACACCACAGTGCTATTCTGACTGCCGTATGACATATCGCCTACTCCACACACCACAGTGCTATTCTGACTGCCGTATGACATATCGCCTACTCCACACAACACAATGCTATTCTGACTGCCGTATGACATATCGCCTACTCCACACACCACAGTGCTATTCTGACTGCCGTATGACATATCGCCTACTCCACACACCACAGTGCTATTCTGACTGCCGTATGACATATCGCCTACTCCACACACCACAGTGCTATTCTGACTGCCGTATGACATATCGCCTACTCCACACACCACAGTGCTATTCTGACTGCCGTATGACATATCGCCTACTCCACACACCACAGTGCTATTCTGACTGCCGTATGACATATCGCCTACTCCACACACCACAGTGCTATTCTGACTGCCGTATGACATATCGCCTACTCCACACACCACAGTGCTATTCTGACTGCCGTATGACATATCCCCTACCCCCATCCCCCTGCCCTGTGAGCAGTTTGACCCACATTCATGTCGGCTTTTGCCACGTGCTGCTGAACTTCGCTGAAGTGGTTTTTCTTTTCACCGCTCTTGGTTTGTCGTCTGTCCGTCTCTTTTTCCTCCGCAGTTGTTTTTCTTTTGGTTTTTGCCTGCCTCTGCCTGGTGTTTGTGTGTGTGTGTGTGTGTGTGTGTGTGTGTGTGTGATGTGGTGTAGTGGTAGAGGTGGTGGTGGTGGTGTGTGTGTGTGTGTGTGTGTGTGATGTGGTGTAGTGGTAGAGGTGATGGTGGTGGTGGTGGTGGTGGTGTGTGTGTGTGTGTGTGTGTGTGTGTGATGTGGTGTAGTGGTAGAGGTGATGGTGGTGGTGGTGGTGGTGTGTGTGTGTGTGTGTGTGTGTGTAAGGGAGACAGAGTTAGGACATGTACCGATGGACAGGTCATACACACACACAGAGGAGAGACAGGAAATGTAGGAAGGGAGACAGAGACAGGGAATGTAGGGAGACAGAGACAGGAAATGTAGGAAGGGAGACAGAGACAGGGAATGTAGGAAGGGAGACAGAGACAGGGAATGTAGGAAGGGAGACAGAGACAGGAAATGTAGGAAGGGAGACAGAGACAGGGAATGTAGGAAGGGAGACAGAGACAGGGAATGTAGGAAGGGAGACAGAGACAGGGAATGTAGGAAGGGAGACAGAGACAGGGAATGTAGGAAGGGAGACAGAGACAGGAGACAGAGAAGGAGACAGAGGACAGGAGACAGAGACAGGAATGTAGAGGGAGACAGAGACAGGGAATGTAGGAAGGGAGACAGAGACAGGAAATGTAGGGAGGGAGACAGAGACAGGGAATGTAGGAAGGGAGACAGAGACAGGGAATGTAGGAAGGGAGACAGAGGAGACTGGAAATGTAGGGAGACAGAGACTGGAAATGTAGGAAGGGAGACAGAGACAGGGAATGTAGGAAGGGAGACAGAGACTGGAAATGTAGGAAGGGAGACAGAGACAGGGAATGTAGGAAGGGAGACAGAGACTGGAAATGTAGGAAGGGAGACAGAGACAGGGAATGTAGGAAGGGAGACAGACAGGGAATGTAGGGAGACAGAGACAGGGAATGTAGGAAGGGAGACAGAGACAGGGAATGTAGGAAGGGAGACAGAGACAGGGAATGTACCGGGGGAGTGGTCATACAAGAGACCACAAACCGTCAGTGTTTATTGAAAGAGTTCATGTAGAACCGGAACCCTACACTTTAAAAGCAAAACAAACACACCTTCTTTCAACGCCTGAAGGAATCGTATCTCCTGTCTGTACATTGTTCTACCCCCTCCTCCCACCTCCCCCTCCTCACCTCCCGTTAACCCCGACACACACACACACACACACACACACACACACACACACACACACACACACACACACACACACTGACTGACTGACTGACTGAAACCATTTACTGTCAGACCTCCCGTTAACCCCGACACATACACACACACACACACACACACACACACACACACACACACACACTGACTGACTGACTGACTGAAATCATTTACTGTCAGACCTCCCGTTAACCCCGACACACACACACACACACACACACACACACACACACACACACAGAGTCTCTTTCTCTTTCTCTCTCACCTACATTCCCACCGACACCCGTGTGTGTGTGTGTGTGTGTGTGTGTGTGTGTGTGTGTGTGTGTGTGTGTGTGTGTGTGTGTGTGATTTTAAAAGAAGAAGAGGAAGAAATGAATAAATTAACATAAGAGAGAGAGAGAGAGAGAGAGAGAGAGAGAACTCAGAACTCAAAACGTTTTTATTCAAGGATTAAGATTTTAGGCATAGCCTCTTCTTCCAATCTGTCCTCGCTAATCTAAATCTATTACAAATAACACACACATAAATGAAAGGAAAAGGTTTTCATGCAGAAGGGTATACATAATGAAGAAAACAACCCCCCCCAGGCCCCCCCACACACACACACCCGTGCACACACATGCATACACACACTGACGCTCGCGCGCGAGCGCACACACATACATACCCACACACGCACGCACACACACTGACAGCACCCCTCCCCCCACCCCCATTCCCCCACACACTAAGATTGACAGATGGATAGGACAGTGAGTCAGAGAGAGAGAGAGAGAGAGAGAGAGAGAGAGAGAATGTCATCAGTATAGAAGTTCCAGAAACATCCGGGTGTTCAAAAGGTACAGTATTGTTACTGTCTCTGAAATCTACGTGTGGCAAGTGCAGCATACTACAGTGACTACCACCATCACCAGTATTACTTGGACATTTGTCACGATTATGATAGAACGAAATGAATAGATTTATGCATGCATAAGAAATAGAAAAAAAAAGAAAAAAAAAGGAAAGAGCAAAATAAAACACGATGAAATGAGAAAGCAAGAAAAGAACAACAACAGCAACAATAACTGATACAATAAATTAGACATAACTGACCCCTTTGTTACTGTCTACAGTAATTCAAAGATAGAGTTATTTACTGTTGGAAGGGTTGAAGATGTTTATGCAGACTTGATTTGAATTAATAGGAAGAGAACTGCCCGTTTGTATGTGCAAAGGAAGGGAGTTCCACAGGGATGCACCCGAAAATGCTAAACTAGTTTTGAACAAATCAATTCGGGTACGTGGCAAAATGTATTTGTTAGAGCCGTATCGGTATGAGGCTCGTGTAAGCAGGTGTTTGAGATATTGTAGTGCCAAGTTATTGTGTGTTTTGTACATGAGTAATGCTTTGTTGAATTCTAGCTGGTTTTGAAGTGGAAGGATATTTAATCTGGCTTGCTTTTCTAACGTTGACATTGAGTGATCTGGTAGAATTAATCTGGCTGCTCTCTTGTGGAGAGAATTTAGT
>NC_134900.1:40132953-40142953 GCF_041734735.1 Babylonia areolata
GGTGGTCTCTGAAGACAAACATCATGACGTGTCACAACACGGTGGTCTCTGAAGACAAACATCATGACGTGTCACAACACGGTGGTCTCTGAAGACAAACATCATGACGTGTCACAGCACAGTGATCTCTGAAGCCAAACATCATGACGTGTCACAGCACAGTGATCTCTGAAGACAAACATCATGACGTGTCACAGCACGGTGGTCTCTGAAGACAAACATCATGACGTGTCACAACACGGTGGTCTCTGAAGACAAACATCATGACGTGTCACAACACGGTTGTCTCTGAAGACAAACATCATGACGTGTCACAACACGGTTGTCTCTGAAGACAAACATCATGGTCATCATGGGATGTGTCACGGCAAGGTGATCTGTCGTCTTCTTCGTCGTCGTCGTCGTCGTCGTCGTCTTTTGTTTGTTCTTTTTATTGACTCACTTGTGTAAACAAAGTGAGTCTATGTTTTAACCCAGTGTTCGGTTGTCTCTCTCTCTCCCTCTCTCTCTCTCTCTCTGTGTGTGTGTGTGTGTGTGTGTGTGTGTGTGTGTGTGTGTGTCCGTGGTAAACTTTGACATTTTCTCTGCAAATACTTTGTCAGTTGACACCAAATTAGGCATAAAAATAGGAAAAATTCAGTTTTTTCCGGTCATCTTGTTTAAAACAATATTGCACCTCTGGGATGGGCACAAAAAAAAAAAAAAAAAAATGAAGCCTAATTATATGCAAACTGCATTTACTGTTATATTTATAGTTTTGGTATTCTCTAAACTTGGCACTTTGATCTGATATTCTGACACAACAAGAAGAGCAGTCATTATTATCATTTTTTGTTCAAACAGGAACTTCTTTTGCTAAGCATGGAAGTTATATTTATTTTGCAAACGTTTTGGTGCATATAGTAAAAAAGGGAAATTACTCTGTAATTAATGCTAGGGGACTTAATTTGCTTTAAACTGATCTTTCTCATCTTAAACATTACATTTTGAAATTATACTCAATACATAAAAAGCTTGTGTGTTTTACTCTCAGTGTACAGGGCTTTCACTATGTTCATTCACCCAAGTGGTCTTTTTCGGAAAATACTAAAATCAATTCGACGAGTGGACTTTACAGATCTGTTGGCTGAGCCCTGAAGGTCATGGGCAAAAATCAATTGCGTACACATATTTATACACATTCAAAGCGCGTGCTCGTATTCTTCGCGAACGCGAACGACGCCATTTTGTTTCAAGTTGTTGACCTGCCCGTTCAATCCTATATTCAATCGACAATACACGATAACATTTGATGGAAAGTTGGAGAAGGAGACCGTTAAACATTTATTCAGTGAAAGATTTGTGAACGCCTCATCACTTACCGGATTATGCCCCAAACTACCATAAAGATATCCATAGAATCAGTTGGAATTCACAGTTAAAATAATAAACCATGAGAGTTAATACCCTTGAATTGAACGCAAAAATTTCCAGTCTTGACTTTTCTCAAAATGAAGTCCTTTTCACTTCATACAACGTTTAGAAGTACTTGTACTTGGCTCTACATGTTATTTGTTTAATAAAATACTCAATTTTCATATCAACTTTAAAACTATAAAACTAGAATGAACATAAAAGAGAAATTGAATCGACCGTGGCAACAGGGTGTAACTAAATTTGTACATCTATCTAGGTCCAGAGAAATCGGCTAAATGCTGCAGTGTGATTGCGGCGATAGCCACGTCTCCTTTACCGCGGACTTAAAAAGAATTTTTAATTGTCCTTAACGATTTTTTGAATGCCCAAGATACACCAGAATAATATGATTTGAACAGCGTTCTCACTGCGAATATCGCAATCGATTTATCGCCCTTTAAAAAAAGCATGTTTAAATATTATAGCTTTGAACGTCACTTAAGAAGCCACGATAGTGTAATGGATAAGACTGTTTCTTCTCATCCGAACACGCGGGGTTCGAATCTGCCGTTAGGACTTTTTTTTTTTTTTTTTTTTTTTTTTAACCCGAAGCTTTATAATAACAAATACAGAACACATTTTAACGATTAGATTTTTTAAAAAGTGTATCACAAGTGAGTCTTGAAGGCCTTGCATCTGTTGTTATTGTTTTTCTACATATTTGAGTTTAATGTTTTTCTGATGAAATGGGCAGAAATGTAACAAGGCCTGTATTGTACCTAATTCTTTGCCCATTATACATTTGTCCCCCGCACCACAACCCCCTACCCTGTGGTGTCTGATGAACCTGTCCCCCGCACCACAACCCCCTGCCCTGTGGTGTCTGATGAACCTGTCCCCCGCACCACAACCCCCTGCCCTGTGGTGTCTGATGAACCTGTCCCCCGCACCACAACCCCCTGCCCTGTGGTGTCTGATGAACCTGTCCCCCGCACCACAACCCCCTGCCCTGTGGTGTCTGATGAACCTGTCCCCCGCACCACAACCCCCTGCCCTGTGGTGTCTGATGAACCTGTCCCCCGCACCACAACCCCCTACACTCTGGTGTCTGATGAACCTGTCCCCCGCACCACAACCCCCTACACTCTGGTGTCTGATGAACCTGTCCCCCGCACCACAACCCCCTGCCCTGTGGTGTCTGATGAACCTGTCCCCCGCACCACAACCCCCTACCCTGTGGTGTCTGATGAACCTGTCCCCCGCACCACAACCCCCTGCCCTGTGGTGTCTGATGAACCTGTCCCCCGCACCACAACCCCCTGCCCTGTGGTGTCTGATGAACCTGTCCCCCGCACCACAACCCCCTGCCCTGTGGTGTCTGATGAACCTGTCCCCCGCACCACAACCCCCTACACTCTGGTGTCTGATGAACCTGTCCCCCGCACCACAACCCCCTGCCCTGTGGTGTCTAATGAACCTGTCCCCCGCACCACAACCCCCTACCCTGTGGTGTCTGATGAACCTGTCCCCCGCACCACAACCCCCTGCCCTGTGGTGTCTGATGAACCTGTCCCCCGCACCACAACCCCCTACCCTGTGGTGTCTGATGAACCTGTCCCCCGCACCACAACCCCCTACCCTCTGGTGTCTGATGAACCTGTCCCCCGCACCACAACCCCCTGCCCCGTGGTGTCTGATTGGCCTCAGCCCATTGTTGTTGTCGTCAGAAAAGCGGTGATCACTGTCTTCACCACCTTCATCAGTGTGAGAACCTTCAGTTTACAGCGGTGATCACTGTCTTCACCCCCTTCATCAGTGTGAGAACCTTCAGTTTACAGCGGTGATCACTGTCTTCATCCCCTTCATCAGTGTGAGAACCTTCAGTTTACAGCGGTGATCACTGTTGCGACCGAACTCTTGTGTTATGATAATTTTTTGCCAACATTTGTGTTTGTAATCAAGTGTGTAGTACACTGCTGACCAACAATTCATCGCACTTGTTTGTTTTAAATTCCGTCCCAGTCTGGCGATCGATACATGTTTTGTATTGATCACTGCTCCACAGAACGGGAAGAAAACCAGCCTCCCTTCCACGGGCAGGGTCGTTTTTCTTTTCTTTAATTTTTAGCTGGTAACAAAAAAGTGCAACCTAATGCCAGCACATTGATAAGCTTGAGTGCTTTGTCTCCAGTTGTTCCCACCACCCACACTCCCTTCTAGCATGACTGGTAGGGTATGGAGTTGTTGCTGCTTCAATTATTCATCCACTATGGATTTTGTCTTCAGGTAATGGTGGTGGTGGGTACGGAGAGAGGATGTGGTGGGGTGCGAAGCCAGTCACGGAAAACCATTGACTGGAAACACGATTTGCCATACAATGCAGTGCATGTGTCTTTGTCATACAATGCAGTACATGTGTCTTTGTCATACAATGCAGTGCATGTGTCTTTGTCATACAATGCAGTGCATGTGTCTTTGTCATACAATGCAGTGCATGTGTCTTTGTCATACAATGCAGTACATGTGTCTTTGTCATACAATGCAGTGCATGTGTCTTTTAAAAACATGGCCAGTGTCACATGAAAATGAATGTTGATCACGTTGTTTATAAAGCAAACTGTTGCTTGCATTGTGTAACCTTGCCACATACATTGTGGCCATGCAGTGTTTGCCTGAAACCCTTTCCCTCCTTTCCTTCGGCCTCCATGGGGGCTGGCTGGAATAAATCTTGACAGACAGACAGAAACCCGTAGAGAGACAGACAGACAGAGAAAGAGACAGAAACCCGTAGAGAGAGAGAGAGACAGACATACAGAGAAGGAGACAGACAGCCAGAGAAAGAGACAGAGAACAGCAGACAGACAGAAACCCGTAGAGAGAGAGAGAGTGAGAGAGAGACAGACAGACAGACAGACGGACAGGCAGGCAGGCAGGCAGGCAGGCAGTCAGGCAGACAGACAGACAGACAGAGAAAGAGACAGACAGACAAACTGACAGAGAAAGAGAGACACACAGACAGAAAAAAAAGACTGGGGTGGAGGGTTAGACAGATAGACACACAGACAGACAGAGGAAGAGACAGACAGACCCACAGACAGACAGACAGACAGACAGACAGAGAAAGAAGACTGGGGTGGGGGGTTAGAGTGACAGACAGAGAAAGAGACAGACAGACAAAGAGACAGACAGACAGACAGAGGAAGAGACAGACAGACCCACAGACAGAGAGACAGACAGAGAAAGAAGACTGGGGTGGGGGGTTAGAGTGACAGACAGACAGACAAAGAGACAGACAGACAGACAGAGAAAGAGACAGACAGACAGAGAAAGAGATAGACAGACAGAGAAAGAGATAGACAGACAGACTGACAGAGAAAGAGACAGACACACAGACAGAAAGAGACAGACAGACTGACAGACAGAGAAAGAGATAGACAGACAGACTGACAGAGAAAGAGAGAGACAGACAGGCAGAGAAAGAGACAGACAGACAGAGACAGACAGACAGACAGACAGACAAAGAGACAGACAGACAGACTGACAGAGAAAGAGACAGACAGACAGAGAAAGAGACAGACAGACAGACTGACAGAGAAAGAGACAGACACATAGACAGAGACAGACAGAGAAAGAGACAGACAGACAGACTGACACAGAAAGAGAGAGAGAGACAGACAGACAAAGAGACAGACAGACAAAGAGACAGACTGACAGACAGAGAAAGAGACAGACAAACAGAGAAAGAGACAGACTGACAGACAGAGAAAGAGACAGACAGAAATAGACAGACTGACAGACAGAGAAACAGACAGACAGAAGACTGGTATGAGAGAGGGTTAGAGAGACAGACACATAGACAGACAGAACAAGAGACAGACAGACAGAGAAAGAAAACTGGGTGGACAGACAGACAGACACAGAGAAAGTGACAGACAGAGAAAGAGACAGACACACAGACAGACACACCAGATTCGACCTCTTCAATTCTGTTTGCGCCTAGGAAAAGTGGTTTGAATATGTGTTTCATCCTTTGTTTTGTTTTTTGTCGTGCAGCTACATACATGCATTTACTTTTCTGTGTGGTTAAGGACATACGATTTAATTGTGTCCAATCACTAAGTCTCTGAATGTTGTCTTGAAGATCATCTGTGAGTTTGCATGCATCTGAATTGCTTAAATGAAATGAGGTGTCATCTGCAAACATTTCACATTTACATGTCATGGAACAAGGCAAGTCATTTACATATATAGAAAACAATATTGGCCCTAAGATGGATCCCTGTGATACTCCATATTTGATTGATTTAAATTTTGAGGTTTGATTATTTACTGCCACTAACTGTTTCCTGTCGGAAAGAAAAGATTCTATAAGATGAGTAAAATCCGGTGTTAAGTTATAAACTTCTAATTTACGTATTAACAATGAATGACTGATTACATCAAAGGCTTTTTCAAAATCTTTAAAAAGAAGACCTGTAAATTTATTTCCATTAATGTTGTGCAAAAAACTGTCAATAAGTTGTATTAGAGCAGTGTGGCAAGAAAGGTTTTCACGAAAACCAGACTGATCTTCGCGAGCTTGCTTGAATTTTAAAGGAAAATATTTCTTATCGATACACAAATTGTATAGATATTTCAGTGTATCAACAATAAAGGGGAAGAAAGCTTTGATACTCGTCCATCCAACCCATCCAAATCACGTGTGCCAGACTGTTTTAGCAGTGATAAACACTAACAAACGTCTACGACCGTCATCGGTTGGAGACTAAATGGAACGTTCATTTCCTTCGGATGAACATACTGTTTTATATCATTAAGGTCATTTTCACTGGTTCTATCGTTTGGTATAATTTTATCAGCAATGTTTGCAAAGTGATTAATTAAGTGATCTGCTGTTATATCTCTGATAATGTGTTGGTTTTTTGATACATGTTTATTATTTTACATGTTAATGGCTTTCCAGATTTTACGGGAATCTTTTGTGGAAACCAACATTTTTTTGAAAATAGTTACATTTGGATTTACGTTTCATTCCATTTACCTTATTTCTCTGTTTCTTAAATTGCTCCCTTGTTCCATAGATATTAAGATAATCTCTGTAATATATTTCAATGTCAATTTTTTAAGTAATCCATGGTAGTGTGTGTGTGTGTGCGCGCGCGCGTGCGTGCGTGTGTGCGTGCGTGTGTGTGTGTGTGTGTGTGTGCGCGCGCGCGCGCGCGCGTGTGTGTCAACTTGGACAGTAGCAGGTGAACTATGTTTCTTGTGAACAGGTCCACTTTGTGGCCTGTGTGTGTGTGTGTGTGTGTGTGTGTGTGTGTGTGTGTGTGTGTGTGTGTGTGTGCGGGTGGAGGGGGTAAGGGGGGTGGGGGTCGGAGAAGGAGGAGGGCGGACATGTGTGCTTGCGTGTGTTGAGTGAACAATCATAAGTGGACACGTCTCCACAAAGGTGTTTTAAATTTAAACCATCATGTAAGTGTCGGATTGGGTTTTTTCCCTCTTCAATAATCTCTGATAATATTTCATCACTCCTCTGTTTTTGGCATGTGGAAGGCTCTCAGCCTGACCAGCGTGGTGGGTCTGTTTTAGATCAGCCATACTTTGTGCTCCGGCCCCCTCCCTTTAAAAACGTGCTTCAGGATACATGGTATGGATCAGATGTGCTGCAGGATGGAGAGAGAAAGAGGGAGGGAGAGAGGGTGGGGGTGAATTCCGGAAGGTAGGGGTGCAGCGTTGTGTATGAATTAATGGCCCATTGTTTGGCCAGTGACGTCAGAAGCCGCGCAGGATCGATGTGGCGTCACACTGGGCAGCTTCCGTCCGCGGCGTGAGTTTCCGTGGTGAGCAGGGCGGTTATCGGCCCTGATGCTCCTCCGCTTCTGTCTTTGTCTGTGTCTTTGTGCCTCTGTCCTGTCTGTTTGTATGTCTCTGTCTCTGCCTGTGTATCTGTCTGTGTCTCTGTCCTGTCTGTGTCTCTGTCCTATCCGTCTCTGTCCTGTCTGTGTCTCTGTCCTGTCTGTCTCTGTCCTGTCTGTGTCTCTGTCCTGTCTGTGTCTCTGTCCTGTCTGTCTCAGTCCTGTCTGTGTCTCTGTCCTGTCTCTGTCTGTGTCTCTGTCCTATCTGTGTCTCTGTCCTGTCAGTGTATCTGTCCAATCTGTGTCTGTGTCTCTGTCCTGTGTCTGTGTATCTGTCCTATGTTTCTGTCCTGTCAGTGTCTATGTCTCTGTCCTGTCTGTCTCTCTGTCCTGCCCTGTCTGTTTCTCTGTCCTGTCTGTATCTCTGTCCTGTCAGTGTCTCTGTCTCTGTCCTATCTCTGTCCTGTCTCTCTGTCCTGTCCTGCCTGTGTCTCTATCTTGTCTGTGTCTCTGTCTTGTATGTGTCTCTATGGCTGTCCTGTCTGTGTCTCTATCCTGTCTGTGTCTCTGTCCTGTCTGTGTCTCTGTCCTACCTGTCTGTGTCTTTGTCCTGTTTGTGTCTCTGTCTCTGTCCTATCAGTGTCTCTGTCCTATCAGTGTCTCTGTCCTATCTGTGTATCTGTCCTGCCTGTCTCTGTCCTATCTGTGTCTCTGTCCTATCTATTTCTCTATCTCTGTCCTGTCTGTGTCTCTATCCTATCTGTGTGTCTGTCTTGTCTGTCTCTGTCCTGTCTGTTTCTCTGTCCTGTAATTTTCTCTGTCTCTGTCCTGTCTGTATCTCTGTCCTGTCAGTGTCTCTGTCTCTATCATGTCTCTGTCTTGTCAGTGTCTTTGTCTCTGTCTTGTCAGTGTCTTTGTTTCTGTCCTGTCAAAGTCTGTGTCCTCTCTCTGTCCTGTCTGTATCTCTGTCCTGTGTCTTTGTCCTGTGTGTGTCTCTGCCTATGTCCTGTGTGTGTCTCTGTCCTGTCTGTGTCTGTGTCCTGTCAGTGTCTGTGTCCTGTCTGTGTCTGTGTCCTGTCAGTGTCTGTGTCTCTGTCCTGTCTGTGTCTCTGTCTGTGTCCTGTCTGTGTCTGTGTCCTGTCTGTGTCTCTGTCCTGTCAGTGTCTGTGTCCTGTCTGTGTCTGTGTCCTGTCTCTGTGTCTGTGTCCTGTCTGTGTCTCTGTCCTGTCAGTGTCTGTGTCTGTGTCCTGTCTGTGTCTCTGTCCTGTCAGTGTCTGTGTCTGTGTCTCTGTCCTGTCTGTGTCTGTGTCCTGTCTGTGTCTCTGTCCTGTCAGTGTCTGTGTCTGTGTCCTGTCTGTGTCTCTGTCCTGTCAGTGTCTGTGTCTGTGTCCTGTCTGTGTCTGTGTCTCTGTCCTGTCTGTGTCTCTGTCCTGTCAGTGTCTGTGTCTCTGTCCTGTCAGTGTCTGTGTCTCTGTCCCATCTGTGTCTCTGTCCGGTATCTGTTTCTGTCCTGTCTGTGTCTTGTCTCTGTCTCTGTCCTGTCCTTCCTATCCGTGTCTCTGTCCTGTCTGTGTCTGTCCTATCTGTGTCTGTGTCTCTGTCATGTCAGTGTCTGTCCTGTCTGTGTCTCAGTCCAAAATGAGTCTCAGTCTCTGCCCTGTCAGTGTCTGTGTCTCTGTCTGTGTGTCTGTCCTATCTGTGTCTCTGTCTCTGTCCTGCCTCTGTCCTGTCTGTGTCTCTGTCTGTGTCCTGTCTCTGTCCTGCGTCTGTCCTGTCTGTGTCTCTGTCCTGCCTCTGTCCTGTCTGTGTCTCTGTCTGTGTCCTGTCTGTGTCTCTGTCTCTGTCCTGCGTCTGTCCTGTCTGTGTCTGTGTCTCTGTCCTGTCTGTGTCTATGTCTCTGTCCTGTTTGTGTCTTTGTCCTGTCTGTTTCTCTGTCTCTGTCCTGCCTCTGTCCTGTCTGCGTCTTTGTCCTGTCTGTGTCTTTGTCAGTGTCTCTGTCCTTTCTCTATCATTGTATCTGTCCGATATATGTCTCTGTCCTGTCTGTGTGTCTGTCCTGTCAGTGTATCTGTCCTATTATGTATCTCTGTCAGTGTCTATGTCCTGTTATGTATCTCTGTCAGTGTCTATGTCCTGTTATGTATCTCTGTCAGTGTCTCTGTCCTGTTATGTATCTCTGTCAGTGTCTATGTCCTGTTATGTATCTCTGTCAGTGTCTATGTCCTAGATGTTTCTCTCTCAGTGTCTCTGTCCTGTTATGTATCTCTGTCAGTGTCTCTGTCCTGTTATGTATCTCTGTCAGTGTCTATGTCCTATTATGTTTCCCTGTCAGTGTCTCTCTCCTGTTATGTTTCCCTGTCAGTGTCTCTGTCCTGTTATGTTTCTCTGTCAGTGTCTATGTCCTAGATGTTTCTCCCTCAGTGTCTCTGTCCTATTATTATCTCTCTCAGTGTCTCTGTCCTATTATGTTTCTCTGTCAGTGTCTATGTCCTAGATGTTTCTCCCTCAGTGTCTCTGTCCTATTATTATCTCTCTCAGTGTCTATGTCCTATTATGTTTCTCTGTCAGTGTCTATGTCCTATTATGTATCTCTGTCAGTGTCTATGTCCTATTATGTTTCTCTGTCAGTGTCTTTGTCCTATTATGTATCTCTGTCAGTGTCTCTGTCCTATTATGTATCTCTGTCAGTGTCTCTGTCAGTGTCTTTGTCCTATTATGTATCTCTGTCAGTGTCTCTGTCCTATTATGTA
>NC_134900.1:40147953-40170453 GCF_041734735.1 Babylonia areolata
AAAACAGATAAAATGGAGCAGAAAGGAAAAACATAATTGAAGCAGAATAAACTACTAAGGGATAAGCGACACTCTGGTACTTTGTCATTTGCTTAAAAAGTCCAGTTGGCAGGGAGGTACCGAGAGACAGACAGACAGACAGACAGATACATACAGAGGGATGAAGAGTCAAATGGTTGATATAAAAGCGCACCAAGCAGAAACAGGCAGAAACAGCAGTCGTATGATGGTGAGGAACAGTCAGACAGAGAGCATTATAGAGGTGGGTGCAGGAATTCCAGCAGCAATGATAAAAGCGATCTGACTGCCGTCGACATAACCCGTGCTGATCACAGTACACAGGAGACAAAAAAGGGGAGAGACAAACGATACAGACAGAGAAAGAAAGAGCGAAAGGAGAGGGGGGGGGGGGAGAGAAAGAGAGGGACAGAGACAGAGACAGAGAGAGGCTGAGACAGAAAGACAGAAAGAGAGACAGACAGACGGATGGATGGATGGATGGATGGATAGTTTATACATATAAGGCCATTGCTTCTAATAGGCCATTGCTTCTAATGAATGGGTTGATTGCTGTACAGCAATGCGCTTCAGTAATAATCTTAATAAGACAGACAGAGACTCAGAGACAAGACAAGACAAGACAAAATCTTTATTATCGATGGTAATCGATAAGTAAGTAACATGCTTTTTTACATCCAACCCTCGCCCTAAAGAGGGAATAAAGCTAAAAATGCGAAAATGAGCAAAAACAACAACAAACAAACAAAAAAACAAAAAACAAAAACACACAAAAAAACAACATTTCACCATTCACAGCCATTCCACAAGAAGAAGAAGAAGAAGCAGAAGAAAAGAAAAGAAAAATAAATAATGAAACACACACACACACACACACACACACACACACACACACACACACACACACACACACATGCACCCACTCAAGAGAGAGTGAGAGGGAACCCACAAATTGTCGAAAGCAATGTTGGATTTCAGCTGACGTCATTTTTTGTGAATAGGTACATTTTTAGATTTTGCTTAAAGTTGTTGTGGTTAGTTATATTTTTTAAATGTGATAGTAAATTATTCCAATACGTTCTCCCGCTGTATGTTAGGCTGGACTTAAAAAGATCAGGATTTGGACGAGGTATATGCAACTTATGTACATGTCTTATGTTATTTACTGGGAAGTTATTTATAACTGAAGGAGGTGCGTAGCCGCTTACTATTTTGTGCATAAAAACAGCCTTATTATACTCTAGTTTTAGCTCCAGTGGGAGGATATCAAGTGACCTATAATCATTAGGAGTTAATGAACATGACTTTAATAAAACTCATTTCAAAGCACGTTTGCATAATCTAACAAGAGGTTTTAGAGTATTAACGCTAGCAGAATCCCACAACGTAGAAACATAATCCACTATCGACTGTATGTGAGCATTAAAGAATTGTTTTCAGGCATGTGCATCTAGAAAGTGTTTTATTTTTGATAAATGGAATACTTTTTGAGACATCCTTATACATAAATAAGTAATATGTTCAGACCATGATAAATCATTATCGATAACTATACCTAAAACGTTGTGTGATTTGACTTCTTCAATTTTAACAATGGAAATGAAAATATTGAACAAATATGTTGGCATTATCTGCCGTTTCTGTCGAGTTGTTACAGACATGCATTTAGTTTTTTGAGCATTGAGAGACATATGGTTATGTTCTGTCCACCTAACTAATCTGTTCACACTGTCTTGTAAATTGGATGTCAGAACTTTAATACATGTATTGTCGGAGTGGATGGAGTTGTCATTGGCAAACAATTCACAATTAGATTTGATATAAAGAGGTAAATCATTAATGTATAAGGAGAAAAGAAGGGGGTCAAGGTACACCATACCTTATTTCTTGAACAGTTGATTTGGAAGACTTAATGCAGACCAGTTGTTGTGTGTGTGTGTGTGTGTGGGGGGGGGGGGGGGGGGAGGATGGTTACCTCCGCAAATCTTCACCCCAGCTACTTGATTGTGTTGGACATACTGTGTGCTGCGTGCATCAGTAATGAATGACGATTCCGGCCCAGATGCTGTGTGCTGTGTGTGGAGTGTCCCATCCCGTCCCACCATCCTCCTGCTTGTATCACTGTCAGAGTTTGGCATCTTTCATATCGCTGCTTGTTTCTTTATCAGAGGTGTGGACCCACTCCTTTGTCCCGCGCTGTGTGCTGTGTGTGTCAGTATCAAGAGATATACTTTCCCTACTTGTCCCGCGCTGTGTGCTGTGAGTGTCAGTATCAAGAGATATAGTTTCCCGTCTTGTCCCGCGCTGTGTGCTGTGAGTGTCAGTATCAAGAGATATACTTTCCCTACTTGTCCCGCGCTGTGTGCTGTGAGTGTCAGTATCAAGAGATATAGTTTCCCGTCTTGTCCCGCGCTGTGTGCTGCGAGTGTCAGTATCAAGAGATATATTTTCCCGTCTTGTCCCGCGCTGTGTGCTGTGAGTGTCAGTATCAAGAGATATATTTTCCCGTCTTGTCCCGCGCTGTGTGCTGTGAGTGTCAGTATCAAGAGATATAGTTTCCCTACTTGTCCCGCGCTGTGTGCTGTGAGTGTCAGTATCAAGAGATATAGATTCCTGACTTGTCCCGCGCTGTGTGCTGTGAGTGTCAGTATCAAGAGATATAGTTTCCCGTCTTGTCCCGCGCTGTGTGCTGTGAGTGTCAGTATCAAGAGATATAGTTTCCCGTCTTGTCCCGCGCTGTGTACTGTGAGTGTCAGTATCAAGAGATATATTTTCCCGTCTTGTCCCGCGCTGTGTGCTGTGAGTGTCAGTATCAAGAGATATAGATTCCTGACTTGTCCCGCGCTGTGTACTGTGAGTGTCAGTATCAAGAGATATAGTTTCCCGTCTTGTCCCGCGCTGTGTGCTGTGAGTGTCAGTATCAAGAGATATAGATTCCTGACTTGTCCCGCGCTGTGTGCTGTGAGTGTCAGTATCAAGAGATATAGTTTCCCGTCTTGTCCCGCGCTGTGTGCTGTGTGTGGGTGTGCCACTGTGTGCTGCGGGCCTCAGTGCTGTGTATGGATTCCGTCTTGCCCTGCTTCCTTTGATAGGGTGGGACAGTTGCCTGACAACCTTGTGTGCTAGCACTGCACAGCCCGGGGGTGTCCACGCTTGCATTCAGCCATGGGAAGGAGGTTGGTGGGTGGAGGTGGGGCTGGAGAGCAGTATGAAGGATGGCGTCAGGTGGGTGGGGTGGGGCTGGAGAGCAGTATGAAGGATGGCGTCAGGTGGGTGGAGGTGGGGCTGGAGAGCAGTATGAAGGATGGCGTCAGGTGGGTGGAGGTGGGTGCTGGGGAGGTGATTGGTTCTTTATGTCAAATGGAGTGTGGGGAAAAAGAGATTTGATCGAGGACGGAGAATGAGTGTGTCTGAGACGGATGGAAGAATAAAGGAAAAGAGATAAACATGTACTGTCTTTACAGCGGCACAATAAAAGAAAAGAGAGGTGGAAATTGGAAAGAGATAAACACTACTGTCTTTACAGCAGCAAAAGAAAGGAATGAAGCAAGAAAGAAACCAAACGGAATGAAAAGTAAGAAAAAAAAACACGAAAAGAAAATGAACGGAACCAGAAGGACCAGTTTGCGTGCCCGAACACACACACACACACACACACCCACACATACATACATGCACACGCGACTACACACAAACACACACTGACTGTCCTAGCCCGCTTTCACGTACACACCGTGATTCTGGGGTGGCCCACAACAAGAGGAATGCCAGTACCCACTGACCACCTCTGATAGACCACACAACAAGAGGAATCCCAGTACCCACTGACCACCTCTGATAGACCACACAACAAGAGGAATCCCAGTACCCACTGACCACCTCTGATAGACCACACAACAAGAGGAGTCCTAGTACCCACTGACCACCTCTGATAGACCACATAACAAGAGGAGTCCTAGTACCCACTGACCACCTCTGATAGACCACACAAGAGGAATCCCAGTACCCACTGACCACCTCTGATAGACCACATAACAAGAGGAGTCCTAGTACCCACTGACCACCTCTGATAGACCACACAACAAGAGGAATCCCAGTACCCACTGACCACCTCTGATAGACCACATAACAAGAGGAGTCCTAGTACCCACTGACCACCTCTGATAGACCACATAACAAGAGGAGTCCTAGTACCCACTGACCACCTCTGATAGACCACACAACAAGAGGAGTCCTAGTACCCACTGACCACCTCTGATAGACCACATAACAAGAGGAATCCCAGTACCCACTGACCACCTCTGATAGACCACACAACAAGAGGAGTCCTAGTACCCACTGACCACCTCTGATAGACCACATAACAAGAGGAGTCCTAGTACCCACTGACCACCTCTGATAGACCACACAAGAGGAATCCCAGTACCCACTGACCACCTCTGGTAGACCCCACAACAAGAGGAATCCCAGTACCCACTGACCACCTCTGATAGACCACACAACAAGAGGAATCCCAGTACCCACTGACCACCTCTGATAGACCACATAACAAGAGGAATCCCAGTACCCACTGACCACCTCTGATAGACCACACAACAAGAGGAATCCCAGTACCCACTGACCACCTCTGATAGACCACATAACAAGAGGAGTCCTAGTACCCACTGACCACCTCTGGTAGACCCCACAACAAGAGGAATCCCAGTACCCACTGACCACCTCTGATAGACCACATAAGAGGAATCCCAGTACCCACTGACCACCTCTGATAGACCACATAACAAGAGGAGTCCTAGTACCCTTGATTTCGCTGCACATGAAGGAACTGAATGACTCTTTTTTATGAATAGCTGAAAAAAGAAGTGTGCCAGCTTGCAAAGAAGTTGAAGGGAACTTTTCGCTGTCTCCTGTGATCGATTTCGTCACAGACAGAGGCGAAGAAATTACGGTGATAGTGTTGGAGCAGAAGGAACTAACTCTGGGGGTTAAAAAGAATGTAAGTTCTCCATTGAGCGTTTTGTGTGTGAACTTAGTATACTGCTGCTGCATTCAACATACCTGTACAAGTTATAGAAAAAGAAAAAGAAAGTCAGAAAGAAAGAAAGTAGAAAACGAACAAACCAACAAAAAACAGCAAGCGCTTTTCATTTATTGTCTGACCTGTGTGTTTTCTCCAATATCCAAGGCGTGTGTGTATGTCCCAGAAAACTTGTTTAAAACTCAATTATTTGTGTGTGTGTGTGTGTGTGTGTGTGTGTGTGTGTGTGTGTGTGTGTGTGTGCGCGCGTGCGCGTGCGTGCGTTCGTGCGTTCGCGCTCAGAAAGTTCTCTATAGTTTACTTGTTTGTTTTTGTTTCTATTGAATTCTTCTTGGTGGCTGCTTAGTGCAGAACTGTGTGGTAAACGAGAGAGAGAGAGAGAGAGAGAGAGAGAGAGGTGACGGAGAACAAGAGAGAAAGAATAAAACTGAAGAAGGAAAGGGGAGGACTGGGTGGGGGGGGGGGGGGTAAAGAGAGAGAGTCGCTCACCTTCCCGTCGTTCACTGATCTAAATAACTACGTCACTGTGGGATTCACAAGACAGCTGAGAACAACAAGAAACCCAGGGCTTGCCTGTTGCAGCTTGTCTTTCTTCGGTTGCAGCTGTGACATCTCTATGACAATCATAGTTAGGTTACTATACCAGCCACAAACAGCCATATTCCTTTCTGTTAACGCTACCTGCAAAACTGACTGGCCTTTATCCTTCATCAAGGCAGAAATACTTTGTTTCGTTTTTTGTTTACTGGGCTGACTCTGCCATTCGTTCGCCAGGTCTTATCAGAAAGAAGAATCAATCGTGAGATGAAAAGAGTGATTGCATTCAGTGCCCACTGGGAATACAGGGAAGGGGCTGGCTTCAGGAAAGTAGAACTCCTGTAAACCGGATCATCATAGCTATGGCTCATTCCACTCCAGCTGAAGGACAGCAGGACTATGTAAACCGGATCATCATAGCTATGGCTCTTTCCACTCCAGCCTGAAGGAAAGCAGGACTATGTAAACCGGATCATCATAGCTATGGCTCTTTCCACTCCAGCTGAAGGACAGCAGGACTATGTAAACCGGATCATCATAGCTATCGCTCTTTCCACTCCAGCCTGAAGGACAGCAGGACTATGTAAACCGGATCATCATAGCTATGGCTCTTTCCACTCCAGCCTGAAGGAAAGCAGGACTATGTAAACCGGATCATCATAGCTATGGCTCTTTCCACTCCAGCCTGAAGGACAGCAGGACTATGTAAACCGGATCATCATAGCTATGGCTCTTTCCACTCCAGCCTGAAGGACAGCAGGACTCATGTAAACCGGATCATCATAGCTATGGCTCTTTCCACTCCAGCCTGAAGGACAGCAGGACTATGTAAACCGGATCATCATAGCTATCGCTCTTTCCACTCCAGCCTGAAGGACAGCAGGACTCATGTAAACCGGATCATCATAGCTATCGCTCTTTCCACTCCAGCCTGAAGGACAGCAGGACTCATGTAAACCGGATCATCATAGCTATCGCTCTTTCCACTCCAGCCTGAAGGAAAGCAAATAGTTTCAGTTTCAGTTGTAAGGAGCTGTCGCAGCGTACGGACATTCAAAGAGATCATTTTTTAAAGCAGCAGATGCCTGTATCGCACAAACCCAACGCGCTTATCAGGCCTTGGGAGATAAGTACAATTAACCAAAGGAGTTAATTACTATCAGATACAGTGCATTAGCAATGGAAGCTGACACAGTTTGAATTATATGCACAATCCCATGCACTCTGGTGGTCATTAGCAATAGAAGCTGACACAATTTGAATTATATGCACAACCCCGTGCACTCTGGTGGTCATTAGCAATTGAAGCTGACACAGTTTGAATTATATGCACAACCCCGTGCTGACACAATTTGAATTATATGCACAACCCCGTGCACTCTGGTGGTCATTAGCAATTGAAGCCGGCACAGCTTGAATTATATGCACAACCCCGTGCACTCTGGTGGTCGGCCAGCAGCATATCAGAGAGGGGAGGATACTGAGTGTATTGCTACACTTTCGCTTTAAATTGTCTGATAGTATCATTGACACAAAGACGCAAAGTAATGAAACCACACCACTGAACTGAAATAATACAAAATAATTTGATTCTGATTCAAGACCACCACCCTCGATTTAAACAAGGAAGCTCAACCAAGAAAAAGGAGTGTATGTTGTGCAAACAGGCAGCCACACCTTCGTTGATTTCCAGTACAGGTATGAAGACATCACAATCAGCCGACCAACAGCTAATCCATTTACTTTGTTGCTTATTTGGTCTCATTATTTAATTTCATATTAATTTTATGTTAATGTTTGGCACAAACCTAGGACAGGCTGTCATGGTCTGATCAACGTGTTAGGTTAATGTTAATGTTTGACACAAGTCTAGGACAGGCTGTCATGGTCTGATCAACGTGTTAGGTTAATTTTATGTTTGACACAAGTCTAGGACAGGCTGTCATGGTCTGATCAACGTGTTAGGTTAATTTTATGTTTGACACAAGTCTAGGACAGGCTGTCATGGTCTGATCAACGTGTTAGGTTAATTTTATGTTTGACACAAGTCTAGGACAGGCTGTCATGGTCTGATCAACGTGTTAGGTCAATGTTAATGTTTGACACAAGTCTAGGACAGGCTGTCATGGTCTGATCAACGTGTTAGGTTAATGTTAATGTTTGACACAAGTCTAGGACAGGCTGTCATGGTCTGATCAACGTGTTAGGTCAATGTTAATGTTTGACACAAGTCAAGGACAGGCTGTCATGGTCTGATCAACGTGTTAGGTCAATGTTAATGTTTGACACAAGTCTAGGACAGGCTGTCATGGTCTGATCAACGTGTTAGGTTAATGTTAATGTTTGACACAAGTCTAGGACAGGCTGTCATGGTCTGATCAACGTGTTAGGTCAATGTTAATGTTTGACACAAGTCAAGGACAGGCTGTCATGGTCTGATCAACGTGTTAGGTCAATGTTAATGTTTGACACAAGTCTAGGACAGGCTGTCATGGTCTGATCAACGTGTTAGGTTAATGTTAATGTTTGACACAAGTCTAGGACAGGCTGTCATGGTCTGATTAACTTGTTAGGTTAATGTTAATGTTTGACACAAGTCTAGGACAGGCTGTCATGGTCTGATCAACGTGTTAGGTTAATGTTAATGTTTGACACAAGTCTAGGACAGGGTGTCATGGTGTGATCAACGTGTTAGGTTAATGTCAAGGCAGACATCTGCTGACAGATTTGTTTCTCAACATCAGATGTGGTGAAGCGTATATGGACTTGTCCGCACGCTCTGACACCTCCTTGAAGCAAACTGAAGGAAACAGTGACTGCCGTGCCCGGGTGGTTGCACAGGGACCATGACTGGGTTGTTCGCGGTCACTCTGACTCTCTGAAGATGAAACTGGAACATAGAAATGTGTGTCAGTTTGAAGAGAAGTTGAACAGAACTTTGAACTTTTCAGTGTTACGAATGATCGATTTTATGAGAGGCATGGGAAAAAAAATTAAGCCGATAGTGTTCGAGAGTTAGGAACTAATTCTGGGTTCACCGAATGTAAGTTCTCCATCGAACTTTTTTTCCCTGTGTGTGCATCTGAAGTTTTAGAGTTAGCTTCGCGAGTGTGCCAAGAAAACATTTTGTTTTACAATATTCTGTTTGTTTGGATTTTAGTTTTGTATGTGTATGTGTTCAGAAGGCCCTTTTTTTAGTTTTATTTTCTGCTATCTGTTCTGCTTCTTTCTCCTGCTGACATGTCAGTGCACGGTGTGTGCCGAAAGAACATGTCAGTGCACGGTGTGTGCCGAAAGAACATGTCAGTGCACGGTGTGTGCCGAAAGAACATGTCAGTGCGCGGTGTGTGCCGAAAGAACATGTCAGTGCACGGTGTGTGCCGAAAGAACATGTCAGTGCGCGGTGTGTGCCGAAAGAACATGTCAGTGCACGGTGTGTGCCGAAAGAACATGTCAGTGCGCGGTGTGTGCCGAAAGAACATGTCAATGCACGGTGTGTGCCGAAAGAACATGTCAGTGCACGGTGTGTGCCGAAAGAACATGTCAGTGCGCGGTGTGTGCCGAAAGAACATGTCAGTGCACGGTGTGTGCCGAAAGAACATGTCAGTGCGCGGTGTGTGCCGAAAGAACATGTCAGTGCGCGGTGTGTGCCGAAAGAACATGTCAGTGCGCGGTGTGTGCCGAAAGAACATGTCAGTGCACGGTGTGTGCCGAAAGAACATGTCAGTGCGCGGTGTGTGCCGAAAGAACATGTCAGTGCGCGGTGTGTGCCGAAAGAACATGTCAGTGCGCGGTGTGTGCCGAAAGAACATGTCAGTACGCGGTGTGTGCCGAAAGAACATGTCAGTGCACGGTGTGTGCCGAAAGAACATGTCAGTGCACGGTGTGTGCCGAAAGAACATGTCAGTGCACGGTGTGTGCCGAAAGAACATGTCAGTGCACGGTGTGTGCCGAAAGAACATGTCAGTGCACGGTGTTTGCCGAAAGAGGGGGTTGACGTCCGGGACTGCAGAACCGTGAAAAACAACGATATAAGAGAGAGGGAGACAGGCAGAGAAAGAGAGACAGACAGCCAGAGAGACAGAGAAAGAGAGAGAGGGACAGACAGACAGAGACCGACAGAGACCGACAGACAGAGAAAAAGAAACAGTCACTTCTCTTCCCATCATTCGCTGAATGCAAATGGCCACGTCACCATGGGATTCACCAGACAGCACAGAACAACAAACCAACGTATTGCCATCTGTAGCTTGCCTTTCTTTCTCCTTCACAGTCTCACAGACATACAAATAAGCAAAAAATAGAATAAAAAATATAAAATAAAATAAAATAGCACACATACACGATACACATGCGCGCACGCAAGTGTGCAACTACACAACCCCAAACAAACACACACGCACACACACACTCACACACGCACACGCACACACACAAACACACACACACACACACACTCTCTCTCTCTCTCTCTCTCTCTCTCTCACTCTCTCTCTCTCTCTCTCTCTCTCACACACACACACACACGGACTCTCTCTCACACACACACACACACACACACACACACACACACACACACACACACACGGACTCTCTCTCACACACACACACACACACACACACACACACACAGTGGAGGTGATGGAATCTGCACAGCCCATCAGGCTCTTTCTCCAGGGAATACTTCATGCCTCCAATTCAGAATGTGCATCCCCATTCCCGCGGAAATAAATGGCGCTAATTGAAAAGCTCTGATCTCTCTTTTACCTCCTCTTCCCAGGTGAAAAAGAGAAGAATGGAATGCTGGGATAGCCTCATGACTGGCCTTGACCTGGGGATGGAATGCTTGCTTGAAAACTGACAACGCTTTCCTTTCTTTTTTGGTTTTCTTTTTATTTATTGACTTTTTTTTGTATTGTAACCAAGAGCGAGAGCACGATCGTGCAAGTGCATACGGCCTCGCGCAAACAAGTGTGCGGACATTTTCGTTGCTCTGTTTGCTGCACGTTCGTTCTAGGGCATTCCTGACATCATGTATTTATTGTTCAAGACATGTTTAATTTCCACTGGCGTTTATTGAAGATGAATGATAAAGTAATATCGTCATCTGGAGACAACGTCGGAGAAAGAGCCAGGAAAACAGTGTGAGGACGTAGCGTGTTCAAATGGCATGCGACAGGAAACGACTTAATTCCTTTTCCCGGTCTCAAAATTCCAACTAGAAAAACCAATAAACAACGGTTCACAAAAGAAAATAGCGCCTTTATACAAAGTCAAAGACAAACCGTCAGCACTGGGCGGCATAGTTATCTACAAACAATCACAGATATTCTGCAAGATTGTTCTTTCCACTTTGTTTGTTCGCTTTGTTTTCTTTTTATATACATTTCATCAATTTCCTGAAACATGATCAAGAAAGCGAAATAACTATGCGTTATTGTGATTTGCAACGAACCTTTTCTTGGTGAACACACATATAAGTATTTATATATGTGACTGGAGTGCGGCCTGGCCCCCCTAGAATGTAAGGAGTTAAGGGCCGAAACAGTTGACCGAGGCGGTCTTCTTCTCTGAAGACCTTGTACTGTCCAGCTCTCCCTTGAGTTTCTTATCGCTATATATGTCACGGACGACATAATGGTTCCGCTGGGGTTTTTTTTGTTTTCTTTTGCGTTTACGGAGGGGTTCGAGTCCGTCTCGTCCCCTCTTTCTTCTCTCATGGCGGGCGAAGTTGGCGGAGGCTGGTGGGTCGCTGGATTGTTTTGGAGGCGGGTGTGTTGTTGATGTGCGTGCACGATGTTTTTCATCGTGCGTGTTCCCCTTGGTGGCTGGGCGTTCGAGCGTGGAGAGAGATCGTGTTGTGTCATTTTTTGTATATTTCATAAGTGTTTCGTGCAACTGAACAAATATATATATATATATATATATATATATATATATATATATGTGAAACTGAGTGAGCGGAGTTCTAGTACTTCTAATGCTCCTCGCCGGTTTTCCCTGTCTTCACTCGAAGGGAGTCAGTCCTTGGAGAAGGACGGTGATGGAACCAGCGCTTAGCGTCTGCTGTTCGTTCTACCCTCTGTAAACGACTTCATGTCCGCCAGATGGGACTGTTCTTCGTTTCTCTGTTTCTTTGTAAGCACATCTACATAATCATGATACAAACATGATATCATGAAGGGAAAAGATCACCCCCCCCCTCCAAAAAAAACAAAAAAACAAAACAAACAAAAAAAAACAAACAAAAGAAACACAAAGCCCTTCCAAAGCCCCCCCCTCCTCGCCCCCCCCCCCCCCCCCCCCCAAAAAAAAAGAAAAAAAAAGGATTCAGGAAACTGATTGTGGCTGTATATCATTAAGTCGTGCGATAGCGGTTATACATACAATTAAACTATATATATGCGTATTCAATAAGATAAAGTCAAGTTGAGTAGGGTTGTTGACATATTTGTCCATAAGGTGTGTATGGTAATGTTTTTTGAATTCTTGAATATGTTTTTCTGAACATTAAGATTGGGTGAAATATTGTTCCATAAACAGCCTCCTGAATAAATGAGACTGGATTTAAACAGATCTACTCTTGGAATGGGGATCATAATCTTGTTGGTCTGGCGGACTAGCGTGGTGGGAAATCGATCTCTCAGAGATGGAGCATAATTAGACATGATTTTAAAAATAAAAAGTGCTTTGTTGTATTCAAGTTTAAGCTTTAGGGGAAGAATATCTAAATGTCTGTAGTCGTCAGCAGTCAGTGATGAAGATTTCAGAAGGATTAATTTAAGAGCTCGTCTATGCAGACTTAGTAAATGTTTTAGTATATTATCGCTAGCTGAATCCCAGAGTGTTGACGCATAGTTAATATGTGATTCAATATAAACAAAAAAGAATAATTTTCGACAATGCAGATCAAGAAAATGTTTAATTCTGGAGAGCTGATAAAGCTTTTTGGATAGGGAGAGAGAGAGAGAGAGAGAGAGAATGTGTCTGTTGGGTCTTTCTGTCTGTCTGTCAGAGAGAGAGAGAATGTGTCTGTTGGGTCTTTCTGTCTGTCTGTCAGAGAGAGAGAGAATGTTTCTGTTGGGTCTTTCTGTCTGTTTGTCAGAGAGAGAGAGAATGTGTCTGTTGGGTCTTTCTGTCTGTCTGTCAGAGAGAGAGAGAATGTGTCTGTTGGGTCTTTCTGTCTGTCTGTCAGAGAGAGAGAGAATGTGTCTGTTGGGTCTTTCTGTCTGTCTGTCAGAGAGAGAGGGAATGTGTCTGTTGGGTCTTTCTGTCTGTCTGTCAGAGAGAGAGAGAATGTGTCTGTTGGGTCTTTCTGTCTGTCTGTCAGAGAGAGAGAGAATGTTTCTGTTGGGTCTTTCTGTCTGTCTGTCAGAGAGAGAGAGAATGTGTCTGTTGGGTCTTTCTGTCTGTCTGTCAGAGAGAGACAGAATGTGTCTGTTGGGTCTTTCTGTCTGTCTGTCAGAGAGAGAGAGAATGTGTCTGTTGGGTCTTTCTGTCTGTCAGAGAGAGAGAGAATGTGTCTGTTGGGTCTTTCTGTCTGTCTGTCAGAGAGAGAGAGAATGTGTCTGTTGGGTCTTTCTGTCTGTCTGTCAGAGAGAGAGAGAATGTGTCTGTTGGGTCTTTCTGTTTGTCAGAGAGAGAGAGAATGTGTCTGTTGGGTCTTTCTGTCTGTCTGTCAGAGAGAGAGAGAATGTGTCTGTTGGGTCTTTCTGTCTGTCTGTCAGAGAGAGACAGAATGTGTCTGTTGGGTCTTTCTGTCTGTCTGTCAGAGAGAGAGAGAATGTTTCTGTTGGGTCTTTCTGTCTGTCTGTCAGAGAGAGAGAGAATGTGTCTGTTGGGTCTTTCTGTCTGTCTGTCAGAGAGAGAGAGAATGTGTCTGTTGGGTCTTTCTGTCTGTCTGTCAGAGAGAGAGAGAATGTTTCTGTTGGGTCTTTCTGTCTGTCTGTCAGAGAGAGAGGGAATGTGTCTGTTGGGTCTTTCTGTCTGTCTGTCAGAGAGAGAGAGAATGTGTCTGTTGGGTCTTTCTGTCTGTCTGTCAGAGAGAGACAGAATGTGTCTGTTGGGTCTTTCTGTCTGTCTGTCAGAGAGAGACAGAATGTGTCTGTTGGGTCTTTCTGTCTGTCTGTCAGAGAGAGAGAGAATGTGTCTGTTGGGTCTTTCTGTCTGTCTGTCAGAGAGAGAGGGAATGTGTCTGTTGGGTCTTTCTGTCTGTCTGTCAGAGAGAGAGAGAATGTGTCTGTTGGGTCTTTCTGTCTGTCTGTCAGAGAGAGACAGAATGTGTCTGTTGGGTCTTTCTGTCTGTCTGTCAGAGAGAGAGAGAGAATGTTTCTGTTGGGTCTTTCTGTCTGTCTGTCAGAGAGAGAGAGAATGTGTCTGTTGGGTCTTTCTGTCTGTCTGTCAGAGAGAGAGAGAATGTGTCTGTTGGGTCTTTCTGTCTGTTTGTCAGAGAGAGAGAGAATGTTTCTGTTGGGTCTTTCTGTCTGTCTGTCAGAGAGAGAGGGAATGTGTCTGTTGGGTCTTTCTGTCTGTCTGTCAGAGAGAGAGAGAATGTGTCTGTTGGGTCTTTCTGTCTGTCTGTCAGAGAGAGAGAGAATGTGTCTGTTGGGTCTTTCTGTCTGTCTGTCAGAGAGAGAGAGAATGTTTCTGTTGGGTCTTTCTGTCTGTCTGTCTGTCAGAGAGAGAGAGAATGTTTCTGTTGGGTCTTTCTGTCTGTCTGTCAGAGAGAGAGAGAATGTGTCTGTTGGGTCTTTCTGTCTGTCTGTCAGAGAGAGAGAGAATGTTTCTGTTGGGTCTTTCTGTCTGTCTGTCAGAGAGAGAGAGAATGTGTCTGTTGGGTCTTTCTGTCTGTCTGTCAGAGAGAGAGAGAATGTGTCTGTTGGGTCTTTCTGTCTGTCTGTCAGAGAGAGAGAGAATGTGTCTGTTGGGTCTTTCTGTCTGTCTGTCAGAGAGAGACAGAATGTGTCTGTTGGGTCTTTCTGTCTGTCTGTCAGAGAGAGAGAGAATGTTTCTGTTGGGTCTTTCTGTCTGTCTGTCAGAGAGAGAGGGAATGTGTCTGTTGGGTCTTTCTGTCTGTCTGTCAGAGAGAGAGAGAATGTGTCTGTTGGGTCTTTCTGTCTGTCTGTCAGAGAGAGAGGGAATGTGTCTGTTGGGTCTTTCTGTCTGTCTGTCAGAGAGAGAGAGAATGTGTCTGTTGGGTCTTTCTGTCTGTCTGTCAGAGAGAGAGAGAATGTGTCTGTTGGGTCTTTCTGTCTGTCTGTCAGAGAGAGAGAGAATGTGTCTGTTGGGTCTTTCTGTCTGTCTGTCAGAGAGAGAGGGAATGTGTCTGTTGGGTCTTTCTGTCTGTCTGTCAGAGAGAGAGAGAATGTGTCTGTTGGGTCTTTCTGTCTGTCTGTCAGAGAGAGAGAGAATGTGTCTGTTGGGTCTTTCTGTCTGTCTGTCTGTCTGTCAGAGAGAGAGAGAATGTTTCTGTTGGGTCTTTCTGTCTGTCTGTCAGAGAGAGAGGGAATGTGTCTGTTGGGTCTTTCTGTCTGTCTGTCAGAGAGAGAGGGAATGTGTCTGTTGGGTCTTTCTGTCTGTTTGTCAGAGAGAGAGGGAATGTGTCTGTTGGGTCTTTCTGTCTGTCTTGTTACGTTTCAGTGTCTGTATGTCCGTGTCCTCTTTCTCTCTGTCGCTCCCTGTCTCTCCCCCCCCCTCTCTCTCTCTCCTATCTCTCCTCTCCCTCTCTCTCTCTTTCTCTACTTTCTCTTTCCTCTCTCTCTCTCTCTCTCCTTTCTCTTTCGTCTCTCTCTCCTTTCTCTCCCCTCCCTCTCTCTCTTTCTCTCCTCTCCATCTCCCCCTCTCTCTCCTTTCTCTCCTGTCCTTCTCTCTCTCCCTCTCTCTCTCTCTTTTCTCTCCTGTCCTCTCTCCCTCTCTCTCTCTCCTTTCCTCTCCCTCTCTCTCTCCCTCTCTCTCCCTCTCTTTCTCTCTTTCTCCTTTCTCTCCTGTCTCACCATCCTTTCTCTCCTCTTTCTCTTCTTTCTCTCCTCTCTCCATCCTCTCTCTCTCCTCTCTCTCTGCATCCTCTCTCTCCCCTTTCTCTCTTCTCTCTCACTCCATCCTTTCTTTCTCCTCTCTCCCCCTCCCCACCACCCGTCCTGGTAACATGTATAATTCAGCCTGCCGTCGGTTCTTCATCTGAATACTATACTTATGTATCGACGTGCCTGCATCTTCCTCCCCCCCCCCCCTTTATCTTTATCCTCCCCCTCTTCCTCTTCTTTTTCCTATTTGTCCTCCTGTTGTTCTTCTTCTGCCTCCATACCTTTCTCCGCTTCTTCCTCCTCATCTTCTTCTTTCTATTCTTCCCTCCTCATAATCCTCCGCATTCTTCCTTATGTTCTTCCTGCTCATCTTCCTCCTCTTCCTCATCTTCTTCCTCTTCCTCTTATTTCTTCTCCCCCCCCTCTTATTTCTTCTCTCCTTGCCCCTCCTCCAGGCCACACTCACGTCCCCTAATGATGCCTGCAGGTCACATCAGTCTGACAGATCGCCCACCTACACCTTCCTTCTCACTTTTTTCCTCTTGTATCCTTCGTTAGTCCTCTTCTGTTGGGTTTGTTTTTGCCAAAGACCTGCCCGACAACGCGCCCACCAAGCTAGCCCCCCCACCCCCCTCCACATACACACACTTACAGACAGACACACTCACACGCACACACACACGCACACACACACACGCACGCACGCACACACGCACGCACACACTCGACCAGAAACACACACACACACACACACACACACACACACACAAATGATGCTCGCATACACACATATGCACACACATGCTCGCGCAAGAACATTCGCACACTCACACACGAATACACACACACTCTCCCTCTCTCTCTCTCGCTGTGTGTGTGTGTGTGTGTGTGTGTGTGTGTGTGTGTGTGCCTGTCTGTCTCCGTCTCTGTCTCAGTCTCTCTTATTCTGTGGATTAAAAAAGCACACTTATTTTCCTCAAAACTAGAGAAAGCTGTCTAGTCATGTCTTTGCTTGTCTCTCTCCCTCTGTCGTTGGCTGCCTTTGCATTGTTCAGCTGGCCAAACTGGATTCTCTGCTGTGAAATCCCTGACGTTCCTCTTGTTGTCATGGTGATGGTGTCTGCTATGGAATCCCTGACGTTGCTCACAGATGTCATGGTGATGGTGTCTGCTATGGAATCCCTGACGTTGCTCACAGATGTCATGGTGATGGTGTCTGTTATGGAATCCCTGACGTTGCTCACAGATGTCATGGTGATGGTGTCTGCTGTGGAATCCCTGACGTTCCTCACAGAACCTGATCTTGGTCCTCTTGTTGTCATGGTGATGGTGTCTGCTGTGGAATCCCTGACGTTCCTCACAGATGTCATGGTGATGGTGTCTGCTGTGGAATCCCTGACGTTCCTCAAAGATGTCATGGTGATGGTGTCTGCTGTGGAATCCCTGACGTTCCTCACAGAACCTGACCTTGGTCCTCTTGTTGTCATGGTGATAGTGTATGCTATGGAATCCCTGACGTTCCTCACAGAACCTGACCTTGGTCCTCTTGTTGTCATGGTGATTGTGTCTGCTATGGAATCCCTAACGTCCCCCACAGATGTCATGGTGATGGTGTCTGCTATGGAATCCCTAACGTTTCTTCACAGATGTCATGGTGATGGTGTCTGCTATGGAATCCCTAACCTCCCTCACAGATGTCATGGTGATGGTGTCTGCTATGGAATCCCTAACGTTCCTCACAGATGTCATGGTGATGGTGTCTGCTATGGAATCCCTAACGTTCCTCACAGATGTCATGGTGATGGTGTCTGCTATGGAATCCCTAACGTTCCTCACAGATGTCATGGTGATGGTGTCTGCTATGGAATCCCTAACGTCCCTCACAGAACCTGGCCTTGGTCCTCTTGTTGTCATGGTGATGGTGCCTGCTATGGAATCCCTGATGATGGTCACAGATGTCATGGTGATGGTGTCTGCTATGGAATCCCTGACGTCCGTCACAGAACCTGACTTTGGTCCTCTTGTTGTCATGGTGAAGGTGTCTTCCTAGTGTCAGAACTGTCCTTCACCCCTTGTCTGTTGTGCTGCTGTTATGCCACCCGTGCAAACACCCCCACACCCACCTCCTTTCTGTAGGTCCCCTAGGGCAAGCGTCAGTGTCCTAAATCGTCCCCCTGGGGACTTGTCATTACCTTGAAGTGTCCCCCTGAGGACTTGTCGTTACCTTGAAGTGTCCCCCTGAGGGCTTGTCATTACCTTGAAGTGTCCCCCTGAGGGCTTGTCATTACCTTGAAGTGTCCCCCTGAGGGCTTGTCATTACCTTGAAGTGTCCCCCTGAGGGCTTGTCATTACCTTGAAGTGTCCCCGAGGGGACTTGTCATTGTTGATAATTTCCAGTCTGAACCCGTTAAAATTGAACATGGAGTCCCACAGGGATCTGTTTTAGGCCCAGTGCTCTTCACACTGTACACTGCTCCTCTCGCTGAAATTATCAACCGCCATAATGTCAGTCATCATTCTTATGCTGATGACACTCAACTCCAGAAGAGTGATACACCTGAAAAACTGTTGTCGCTCTTGCAAGAATCATCTAACTGCTTCCTGGATATTCAAAATTGGATGACTCTAAATAAGTTACAATTGAACGCGGACAAAACTGAAGCAATGATCATAGGAAGTAAACAAAAACTCTCTTCCATTACAACTAATACAATCAAACTTGGCAGTACATCCATCCCTCTGTCCACTTCAGTCAGGAACCTCGGCGTTGTCCTTGACAACACACTGTCCATGCAAACATTTATCAATCAGACATGTCAATCCTGCTACTGTCAACTGCTGCGCATCAGTTCCATCCGGAAATATCTGTCCACTGACGCAACATCTAGACTTGTCGTTTCTCTCATTCTCTCTCGCCTTGACTACTGTAACTCTCTGTTGTCTGGTTTGCCTGCTTCATCCATTCAGTCCCTTCAGCGCATACAAAATTCTGCTGCCCGACTCGTCCTCAGAAAGAAAAGATCTGAGCACACCACTCCTCTTTTGCAACATCTCCACTGGCTCCCTGTCTCACACCGAATAAAGTACAAGATCAGCACTCTGTGCTACAAATGTATTCACAAATCAGCCCCTTCCTATCTCTGTGGCTGCCTTCACCTCTACACTCCATCTCGCTCACTACGATCAGCTTCGGATCCACTCCACTTACATATACCCAGATTCAAACTCTCGACTGTTGGCCACCGTTCTTTCTCTGTCTCTGGACCTTGCAATTGGAATGAACTTCCTCTTTCGCTTCGTCAAGTCTCCACACTCAGCTCTTTCAAGTCTGGCCTTAAAACCCACCTCTTCCCAAAGTAGCCTCCCTTCCCTGCCTCTTCCTTGTCTTTTTAGTTTTTTTCAGTTTTAGAGTTATGCTTGCGTGAGAATGACTGGTGCGAAAGCGCTTTGATTTGTTTATGCACAAGATTTAGCGCTATATAAGTACCATTATTATTATTATTATTACCTTGAAGTGTCCCCCTGAGGACTTGTCGTTACCTTGAAGTGTCCCCCTGAGGGCTTTTCATTACCTTGAAGTGTCCCCCTGAGGACTTGTCATTACCTTGAAGTGTCCCCCTGAGGACTTGTCATTACCTTGAAGTGTCCCCCTGAGGACTTGTCGTTACCTTGAAGTGTCCCCCTGAGGACTTGTCATTACCTTGAAGTGTCCCCCTGGGGACTTGTCATTACCTTGAAGTGTCCCCCTGAGGACTTGTCGTTACCTTGAAGTGTCCCTGTGGGGACTTGTCATTACCTTGAAGTGTCCCCCTGAGGACTTGTCGTTACCTTGAAGTGTCCCCCTGAGGACTTGTCGTTACCTTGAAGTGTCCCTGTGGGGACTTGTCATTACCTTGAAGTGTCCCCCTGAGGACTTGTCGTTACCTTGAAGTGTCCCCCTGAGGACTTGTCGTTACCTTGAAGTGTCCCCCTGGGGACTTGTCGTTACCTTGAAGTATCCCCGTGGGGACTTGTCGTTACTTTGAAGTGTTCCCCTCAGGACTTGATTACCTTGAAGTGTCCCCCTGGGGACTTGTCATTACCTTGAAGTGTCCCCCTGGGGACTTGTCATTACCTTGAAGTGTCCCTTGGGGACTGTTCATTGGGTTGAAACATCCCGCGTGGAGGATGTTGCCAGTGTCGCCTTGTTTTCGTTCCCCTGTTTACCTCTCCATGATGTCATAATCATTGTTTATATGTTCACATTGAGGGCCCAGACCTAAACTGAACAAACCTTGAAACTCAATCCCCAGTTTGTGAACACTTACCTCATTTCACTTCTGTTTTTCATTTAACTTTTCTTCAGCCTGTGGCCGGTGTACGTCTGATTCTGAGTATGTTCGGAGCATTCTGCCCTCCTGTCCCTCTCCACTCTCTGTGTCTGTGGCTGTCACTGTACCCTTCTGTCCCTCTCCACTCTCTGTGTCTGTGGCTGTCACTGTACCCTTCTGTCCCTCTCCACTCTGTGTCTGTGGCTGTCACTGTACCCTTCTGTCCCTCTCCACTCTCTGTGTCTGTGGCTGTCACTGTACCCTTCTGTCCCTCTCCACTCTCTGTGTCTGTGGCTATCACTGTACCCTTCTGTCCCTCTCCACTCTCTGTGTCTGTGGCTGTCACTGTACCCTTCTGTCCCTGTCCCTCTCCACTCTCTGTGTCTGTGGCTGTCACTGTACCCTTCTGTCCCTGTCCCTCTCCACTCTCTGTGTCTGTGGCTGTCACTGTACCCTTCTGTCCCTGTCCCTCTCCACTCTCTGTGTCTGTGGCTGTCATTGTACCCTTCTGTCCCTGTCCACTCTCTGTGGCTGTCACTGTACCCTTCTGTCCCTCTCCACTCTCTGTGTCTGTGGCTGTCACTGTACCCTTCTGTCCCTGTCCACTCTCTGTGTCTGTGGCTGTCACTGTACCCTTCTGTCCCTGTCCCTCTCCACTCTCTGTGTCTGTGGCTGTCACTGTACCCTTCTGTCCCTCTCCACTCTCTGTGTCTGTGGCTGTCACTGTACCCTTCTGTCCCTCTCCACTCTCTGTGTCTGTGGCTGTCACTGTACCCTTCTGTCCCTCTCCACTCTCTGTGTCTGTCACTGTACCCTTCTGTCCCTCTCCACTCTCTGTGTCTGTGGCTGTCACTGTACCCTTCTGTCCCTCTCCACTCTCTGTGTCTGTGGCTGTCACTGTACCCTTCTGTCCCTCTCCACTCTGTGTCTGTCACTGTACCCTTCTGTCCCTCTCCACTCTCTGTGTCTGTGTCTGTCACTGTACCCTTCTGTCCCTCTCCACTCTGTGTCTGTGGCTGTCACTGTACCCTTCTGTCCCTCTCCACTCTCTGTGTCTGTGGCTGTCACTGTACCCTTCTGTCCCTCTCCACTCTCTGTGGCTGTCACTGTACCCTTCTGTCCCTCTCCACTCTCTGTGTCTGTCACTGTACCCTTCTGTCCCTCTCCACTCTCTGTGTCTGTGGCTGTCACTGTACCCTTCTGTCCCTCTCCACTCTCTGTGTCTGTGGCTGTCACTGTACCCTTCTGTCCCTCTCCACTCTGTGTCTGTCACTGTACCCTTCTGTCCCTCTCCACTCTGTGTCTGTGGCTGTCACTGTACCCTTCTGTCCCTGTCCACTCTCTGTGTCTGTGGCTGTCACTGTACCCTTCTGTCCCTCTCCACTCTCTGTGGCTGTCACTGTACCCTTCTGTCCCTCTCCACTCTCTGTGTCTGTGGCTGTCACTGTACCCTTCTGTCCCTCTCCACTCTCTGTGTCTGTCACTGTACCCTTCTGTCCCTCTCCACTCTGTGTCTGTCACTGTACCCTTCTGTCCCTCTCCACTCTGTGTCTGTGGCTGTCACTGTACCCTTCTGTCCCTCTCCACTCTCTGTGTCTGTGGCTGTCACTGTACCCTTCTGTCCCTCTCCACTCTGTGTCTGTGGCTGTCACTGTACCCTTCTGTCCCTCTCCACTCTCTGTGTCTGTGGCTGTCACTGTACCCTTCTGTCCCTCTCCACTCTCTGTGTCTGTGGCTGTCACTGTACCCTTCTGTCCCTCTCCACTCTCTGTGTCTGTGGCTATCACTGTACCCTTCTGTCCCTCTCCACTCTGTGTCTGTCACTGTACCCTTCTGTCCCTCTCCACTCTCTGTGTCTGTGTCTGTCACTGTACCCTTCTGTCCCTCTCCACTCTGTGTCTGTGGCTGTCACTGTACCCTTCTGTCCCTCTCCACTCTCTGTGTCTGTGGCTGTCACTGTACCCTTCTGTCCCTCTCCACTCACTGTGTCTGTGGCTGTCACTGTACCCTTCTGTCCCTCTCCACTCTCTGTGTCTGTGGCTGTCACTGTACCCTTCTGTCCCTGTCCCTCTCCACTCTCTGTGTCTGTGGCTGTCACTGTACCCTTCTGTCCCTCTCCACTCTCTGTGTCTGTGGCTGTCACTGTACCCTTCTGTCCCTCTCCACTCTCTGTGTCTGTGGCTGTCACTGTACCCTTCTGTCCCTCTCCACTCTCTGTGTCTGTCACTGTACCCTTCTGTCCCTCTCCACTCTCTGTGTCTGTGGCTGTCACTGTACCCTTCTGTCCCTCTCCACTCTCTGTGTCTGTGGCTGTCACTGTACCCTTCTGTCCCTCTCCACTCTGTGTCTGTCACTGTACCCTTCTGTCCCTCTCCACTCTCTGTGTCTGTGTCTGTCACTGTACCCTTCTGTCCCTCTCCACTCTGTGTCTGTGGCTGTCACTGTACCCTTCTGTCCCTCTCCACTCTCTGTGTCTGTGGCTGTCACTGTACCCTTCTGTCCCTCTCCACTCTCTGTGGCTGTCACTGTACCCTTCTGTCCCTCTCCACTCTCTGTGTCTGTCACTGTACCCTTC
>NC_134900.1:40172953-40175453 GCF_041734735.1 Babylonia areolata
ACGTTTTTGGTTCGTTTTATCTTTCTTCTGTCCTTTATTCTTTCTCTCCTCCCTTTTTCATTTGTTCACTGTTTGTTTCCTTTTGTGACATTTTGCTTTCTTTCTGTTTCGATACCTTTCTTTCTATTTTTCCTTTTCATTTCTTTTTTTTTCTTTTTCCTTTTTTATATCTTCTTTTCGCTTTCTGTCTTCCATCCCACCTTTGTCACGGGGTACTCGTGCCGCTTTTTCTGAACAAAGCGGAGTCTTTTCCCGAAGAGAGACAGACAGACAGACAGACAGACAGAGAGACGGGGGTGGTGTAGAGGGGGTTGGGGTTGATGGGATCTTGTTAGCTCTCAACGTGTAAGATTGGCGACAAAATCAATGGAACTTCAAACTGTTTACTTGTTCAGCTAGAACACTCATGTTTTTTGTTTCAGATTTTAAAATAGTTATTTGTTTGTTGTTGCTGCTTTGTTGTTAGGCTGTGTCGGCTGGATTGATTCAGATTACGTCAGACTTGCAAGATCACGTGCTTTTATCTCTTTGTCGTGTGTGTGTGTGTGTGTGTGTGTGTGTGTGTGTGTGTGTGTGTGTGTGATATCTCTTTCTGTGTATGTCTGATTCTCTGTGTATCTTGTACCTTTCTCTGTCTTCATGTCTATGCCACTCACTTTCTCTTTTTCCTTCTCTTTCTCTCTCTGTCTCTGTCTGTCTGTGTCTCTCTCTCTTACAGACGCCCCCCCCCCCCCCCCCCACACACACACACGTCAACTATTTTCCTTTCTTTTTATTTTATTTTATTATCTATTGATGGTCGTGTATCTCCGTCACGTGGGGAATATCATACGTTTTGATTGACTTCCGGGTAAGTTCATCTTTATCTTAGATGTTATAAACGTCGTTATAATCATGGTCATCGTCATTCCTCAATTTTTAGTTCAGTATCCACGAGATAAAGTGGAAAGGGGACGATACATCCAGTAACAGGAATTGGAAATGAACAATTAATGATGCATTAAAAAAAAAAAAAGGATGTACGTGTTTGGACTCATAGACCCGTTTGGCAAAATTAAAAGAAAGACTGGTTGCGAAATAATTTTGAACACACCTGTGTCATTGTCCTAATGGATATGACTCTTTTCTTTCCATGTCTTTCACTTCAGCTTCTTGTTACCCTTTTTTTATTTACTAAGCTTGTGTTTCTTATATCAGAGATTGGCATACGCTTCCAGGTGGACCAATCGAAAAGTGGGAGCTGTATGATATATGGGTTCTCTACTGCAATGTGATTTCATTTACAACTTCGACATTTGTGAAGCACTATGAATCTCGAACTAGGAGGCAAGATTGCATTGGCTCTTAGTGCTGCAGCCTTGCGAGCTAGCTGGCATTTGGGGACCATCCCAAACACCGACTGTACTACAGCTTTCTTGGTCGAGAGAGTGGGGATGTACCTTGGGCGAGACACTCTCCACTACAATCAAATTATGGACCAGATACTTGGGACAGCAGTTGCCTCCTCTGTTGTTCTGATGGTCACAGTCGGACACGACTGACTATCATACAGGACGTGGCTGTTTCATGCCGAAATCCAGTGGACAGCCATCCTTTTGGCGCTAAGAGCGTAGATTGTCAGTGCTGTTGATTGAGTTTTTTTCCCTCGTCACAACGGGATTTTCCCAGGTGGAAATTCCAGGTGCTCCCAGGGGAAACTGAGTCAACGTTCTTCACATTGGGTGGGCACTTGCAGCGGAATATGTTGTTGCTGGGTTTTTTTAATTTAATTTTATTTATTTGTGTGTGTGTGTGTGTGTGTGTGTGTGTGTGTGTGTGTGTGTCTTGTTGTTGTTGTTTGTATTTTGTTGCTTTTTTTTGTTGGTGTTTTTTTTTTTTTTTTTCTTTGGGGGCGGGGGAGGGGGGGGGGTGTCTTCTTTTTTTTTTTTTTTTTTTTTTTTGGTTTTGTTTGTTTGTTTTGATAGGATTGATTAAGAACTGTGTTTTTGGACCCCTGAGTTCCAAGGTGATGAACGGCGTATCACGCACCACGGAAAATGTTGTTATTCCTTCTTTGTTGTTGTTGCAATTGCTGCAGCTGCTGCTGCTGCTGTTGTTGCTTTTGTTGTTCTTGTTGCTGCTGCTGCTGTTGTTGCTTTTGTTGTTCTTGTTGCTGCTGCTGCTGTTGTTGCTTTTGTTGTTCTTGTTGCTGCTGCTGCTGTTGTTGCTTTTGTTGTTCTTGTTGCTGCTGCTGTTGTTGCTTTTGTTGTTCTTGTTGCTGCTGCTGCTGTTGTTGCTTGCTGTTGTTGCTTTTGTTGTTCTTGTTGCTGCTGCTGCTGTTGTTGCTTTTGTTGTTCTTGTTGCTGCTGCTGTTGTTGCTTTTGTTGTTCTTGTTGCTGCTGCTGTTGTTGTTGCTTTTGTTGTTCTTGTTGCTGCTGCTGCTGTTGTTGCTTTTGTTGTTCTTGTTGCTGCTGCTGCTGTTGTTGCTTTTGTTGTTCTTGTTGCTGCTGCTGTTGTTGTT
>NC_134900.1:40182953-40187953 GCF_041734735.1 Babylonia areolata
TGTCTGTCTGTCTGTCTGTCTGTCTGTCTCTCTCCTGTATCTCTGCCTCTTGTCTGTCCTTTCAGTGTCTCTTTCTCTCTGTGTCTCTTTCTCTCTGTCCCTCAGTTTCCCCTCACAACTCTCCCGCCCGCCAATTGCTGGCTGACCACACTGTGTTCACTAACGAATTTTGGCTCTGTGTCTTGAAGTCTGTCATTATGACTGACTGGTGGTCAGCTGTGTGTCTTGAAGTCTGTCATTATGACTGACTGGTGGTCAGCTCTGTGTCTTGAAGTCTGTCATTATGACTGACTGGTGGTCAGCTGTGTGTCTTGAAGTCTGTCATTATGACTGACTGGTGGTCAGCTGTGTGTCTTGACGTCTGTCATTATGACTGACTGGTGGTCAGCTGTGTGTCTTGAAGTCTGTCATTATGACTGACTGGTGGTCAGCTGTGTGTCTTGACGTCTGTCATTATGACTGACTGGTGGTCAGCTCTGTGTCTTGAAGTCTGTCATTATGACTGACTGGTGGTCAGCTGTGTGTCTTGACGTCTGTCATTATGACTGACTGGTGGTCAGCTGTGTGTCTTGATGTCTGTCATTGTGACTGGTGGTCAGCTCTGTGTCTTGAAGTCTGTCATTATGACTGACTGGTGGTCAGCTGTGTGTCTTGAAGTCTGTCATTATGACTGACTGGTGGTCAGCTGTGTGTCTTGACGTCTGTCATTGTGACTGGTGGTCAGCTGTGTGTCTTGACGTCTGTCATTGTGACTGGTGGTCAGCTGTGTGTCTTGACGTCTGTCATTGTGACTGACTGGTGGTCAGCTCTGTGTCTTGATGTCTGTCATTGTGACTGGTGGTCAGCTGTGTGTCTTGACGTCTGTCATTGTGACTGGTGGTCAGCTCTGTGTCTTGACGTCTGTCATTGTGACTGGTGGTCAGCTCTGTGTCTTGATGTCTGTCATTGTGACTGGTGGTCAGCTCTGTGTCTTGATGTCTGTCATTGTGACTGACTGGTGGTCAGCTGTGTGTCTTGACGTCTGTCATTGTGACTGGTGGTCAGCTGTGTGTCTTGACGTCTGTCATTGTGACTGGTGGTCAGCTGTGTGTCTTGACGTCTGTCATTGTGACTGACTGGTGGTCAGCTCTGTGTCTTGATGTCTGTCATTGTGACTGGTGGTCAGCTGTGTGTCTTGACGTCTGTCATTGTGACTGGTGGTCAGCTGTGTGTCTTGACGTCTGTCATTGTGACTGGTGGTCAGCTCTGTGTCTTGATGTCTGTCATTGTGACTGGTGGTCAGCTCTGTGTCTTGATGTCTGTCATTGTGACTGGTGGTCAGCTCTGTGTCTTGATGTCTGTCATTGTGACTGGTGGTCAGCTCTGTGTCTTGATGTCTGTCATTGTGACTGGTGGTCAGCTCTGTGTCTTGATGTCTGTCATTGTGACTGGTGGTCAGCTCTGTGTCTTGATGTCTGTCATTGTGACTGGTGGTCAGCTCTGTGTCTTGATGTCTGTCATTGTGACTGGTGGTCAGCTCTGTGTCTTGATGTCGGTCATTGTGACTGACTGGTGGTCAGCTCTGTGTCTTGACGTCTGTCATTGTGACTGGTGGTCAGCTCTGTGTCTTGATGTCGGTCATTGTGACTGACTGGTGGTCAGCTCTGTGTCTTGACGTCTGTCATTGTGACTGGTGGTCAGCTCTGTGTCTTGATGTCTGTCATTGTGACTGGTGGTCAGCTCTGTGTCTTGATGTCGGTCATTGTGACTGACTGGTGGTCAGCTCTGTGTCTTGATGTCTGTCATTGTGACTGACTGGTGGTCAGCTCTGTGTCTTGATGTCTGTCATTGTGACTGGTGGTCAGCTCTGTGTCTTGATGTCGGTCATTGTGACTGACTGGTGGTCAGCTCTGTGTCTTGACGTCTGTCATTGTGACTGGTGGTCAGCTCTGTGTCTTGATGTCTGTCATTGTGACTGGTGGTCAGCTCTGTGTCTTGATGTCTGTCATTGTGACTGACTGGTGGTCAGCTCTGTGTCTTGATGTCTGTCATTATGACTGACTGGTGGTCAGCTCTGTGTCTTGATGTCTGTCATTGTGACTGGTGGTCAGCTGTGTGTCTTGACGTCTGTCATTGTGACTGGTGGTCAGCTCTGTGTCTTGACGTCTGTCATTGTGACTGGTGGTCAGCTCTGTGTCTTGATGTCTGTCATTGTGACTGGTGGTCAGCTCTGTGTCTTGATGTCTGTCATTGTGACTGACTGGTGGTCAGCTGTGTGTCTTGACGTCTGTCATTGTGACTGGTGGTCAGCTGTGTGTCTTGACGTCTGTCATTGTGACTGGTGGTCAGCTGTGTGTCTTGACGTCTGTCATTGTGACTGACTGGTGGTCAGCTCTGTGTCTTGATGTCTGTCATTGTGACTGGTGGTCAGCTGTGTGTCTTGACGTCTGTCATTGTGACTGGTGGTCAGCTGTGTGTCTTGACGTCTGTCATTGTGACTGGTGGTCAGCTCTGTGTCTTGATGTCTGTCATTGTGACTGGTGGTCAGCTCTGTGTCTTGATGTCTGTCATTGTGACTGGTGGTCAGCTCTGTGTCTTGATGTCTGTCATTGTGACTGGTGGTCAGCTCTGTGTCTTCATGTCTGTCATTGTGACTGGTGGTCAGCTCTGTGTCTTGATGTCTGTCATTGTGACTGGTGGTCAGCTCTGTGTCTTGATGTCTGTCATTGTGACTGGTGGTCAGCTCTGTGTCTTGATGTCTGTCATTGTGACTGGTGGTCAGCTCTGTGTCTTGATGTCGGTCATTGTGACTGACTGGTGGTCAGCTCTGTGTCTTGACGTCTGTCATTGTGACTGGTGGTCAGCTCTGTGTCTTGATGTCGGTCATTGTGACTGACTGGTGGTCAGCTCTGTGTCTTGACGTCTGTCATTGTGACTGGTGGTCAGCTCTGTGTCTTGATGTCTGTCATTGTGACTGGTGGTCAGCTCTGTGTCTTGACGTCGGTCATTGTGACTGACTGGTGGTCAGCTCTGTGTCTTGATGTCTGTCATTGTGACTGACTGGTGGTCAGCTCTGTGTCTTGATGTCTGTCATTGTGACTGGTGGTCAGCTCTGTGTCTTGATGTCTGTCATTGTGACTGGTGGTCAGCTGTGTGTCTTGACGTCTGTCATTGTGACTGGTGGTCAGCTCTGTGTCTTGATGTCGGTCATTGTGACTGACTGGTGGTCAGCTCTGTGTCTTGACGTCTGTCATTGTGACTGGTGGTCAGCTCTGTGTCTTGATGTCGGTCATTGTGACTGACTGGTGGTCAGCTCTGTGTCTTGACGTCTGTCATTGTGACTGGTGGTCAGCTCTGTGTCTTGATGTCTGTCATTGTGACTGGTGGTCAGCTCTGTGTCTTGATGTCGGTCATTGTGACTGACTGGTGGTCAGCTCTGTGTCTTGATGTCTGTCATTGTGACTGACTGGTGGTCAGCTCTGTGTCTTGATGTCTGTCATTGTGACTGGTGGTCAGCTCTGTGTCTTGATGTCTGTCATTGTGACTGGTGGTCAGCTCTGTGTCTTGATGTCGGTCATTGTGACTGACTGGTGGTCAGCTCTGTGTCTTGACGTCTGTCATTGTGACTGGTGGTCAGCTCTGTGTCTTGATGTCTGTCATTGTGACTGACTGGTGGTCAGCTCTGTGTCTTGATGTCTGTCATTATGACTGACTGGTGGTCAGCTCTGTGTCTTGATGTCTGTCATTGTGACTGGTGGTCAGCTGTGTGTCTTGACGTCTGTCATTGTGACTGGTGGTCAGCTCTGTGTCTTGACGTCTGTCATTGTGACTGGTGGTCAGCTCTGTGTCTTGATGTCTGTCATTGTGACTGGTGGTCAGCTCTGTGTCTTGATGTCTGTCATTGTGACTGACTGGTGGTCAGCTGTGTGTCTTGACGTCTGTCATTGTGACTGGTGGTCAGCTGTGTGTCTTGACGTCTGTCATTGTGACTGGTGGTCAGCTGTGTGTCTTGACGTCTGTCATTGTGACTGACTGGTGGTCAGCTCTGTGTCTTGATGTCTGTCATTGTGACTGGTGGTCAGCTGTGTGTCTTGACGTCTGTCATTGTGACTGGTGGTCAGCTGTGTGTCTTGACGTCTGTCATTGTGACTGGTGGTCAGCTCTGTGTCTTGATGTCTGTCATTGTGACTGGTGGTCAGCTCTGTGTCTTGATGTCTGTCATTGTGACTGGTGGTCAGCTCTGTGTCTTGATGTCTGTCATTGTGACTGGTGGTCAGCTCTGTGTCTTGATGTCTGTCATTGTGACTGGTGGTCAGCTCTGTGTCTTGATGTCTGTCATTGTGACTGGTGGTCAGCTCTGTGTCTTGATGTCTGTCATTGTGACTGGTGGTCAGCTCTGTGTCTTGATGTCGGTCATTGTGACTGACTGGTGGTCAGCTCTGTGTCTTGACGTCTGTCATTGTGACTGGTGGTCAGCTCTGTGTCTTGATGTCGGTCATTGTGACTGACTGGTGGTCAGCTCTGTGTCTTGACGTCTGTCATTGTGACTGGTGGTCAGCTCTGTGTCTTGATGTCTGTCATTGTGACTGGTGGTCAGCTCTGTGTCTTGATGTCGGTCATTGTGACTGACTGGTGGTCAGCTCTGTGTCTTGATGTCTGTCATTGTGACTGACTGGTGGTCAGCTCTGTGTCTTGATGTCTGTCATTGTGACTGGTGGTCAGCTCTGTGTCTTGATGTCTGTCATTGTGACTGGTGGTCAGCTGTGTGTCTTGACGTCTGTCATTGTGACTGGTGGTCAGCTCTGTGTCTTGATGTCTGTCATTGTGACTGGTGGTCAGCTCTGTGTCTTGATGTCTGTCATTGTGACTGACTGGTGGTCAGCTCTGTGTCTTGATGTCTGTCATTATGACTGACTGGTGGTCAGCTCTGTGTCTTGATGTCTGTCATTGTGACTGACTGGTGGTCAGCTCTGTGTCTTGATGTCTGTCATTGTGACTGGTGGTCAGCTCTGTGTCTTCAT
>NC_134900.1:40190453-40192953 GCF_041734735.1 Babylonia areolata
CCAACAAACGTATTCATTCAGATTTAAGATGATATCCCCTTTACATTAATTCATATTTAATCCATTTAAGCCCACTGTCCCTTTTTAGGGACGCTGATTAATATTCACCCCTTCCATTTAATTCTTGGGATAGTTCAGTTTCCTGTTTTTTGATAAACAATTGAGGTCATTACTTTCTTTCACAGCCAATTATTTTCATTGAATGCCCATGCAGTGGGTGTATTGTGGAGGCAGGCATTCGCAATGTTTGGCGCTTTTCGGCTTGCCAAGTGAGTCACCCTTAAAGGTAAGTTGATAACTTTTTTGTTTTAAAAGTTTTTATACATCATTATGAAGAGAAAGTGTTTATTATATGACAACGGAGAAACTGTTTTTGTTTTGTTTTTTTGCTGTTACCAGAAATGAATTATTGTTGATTTTGTGTGGGTTGAAACAAGCGTTCCTATTTGGGGACAGTGGGATCAGGAGTGGTGGGGGTTTTGTTCATTACTCTTAATGCAGTCTGTAATACTTTTGTTTGTTTCCAGACTACACGTGGCTCATGAAGTAGTTAGCATACTTGAAGATTATGGTGACTTTCAAGAATCCTAGATCTACATTGATCCACCCGATGAGGGTGGCTTTGAAACTGACAAGGTCAGTGGCGACAAAGATGGCGGAGGCACAATGTCTAACTAGAATGGACGCTAGCTGACCATTGCAGCAACAGCTGCATTTACAGGAATAGCGTGTGAGAAAACCTGTATACAGGTTGAGTTGCGCGTTTGCTTACGCTTGAAAGTAGAAAATTGAGTAATCCGTTCTGTGAAAGCATAGACTTAAAAAAAACAAAAAAATGTGTTCATCTGTGTTTGCGACAAATTAAGGTCTGCAGATTCAATACGTGTTCATCTGTTGTGCGACAAATTAAGGTCTGTAGATTCATTACGTGTTCATCTGTTGTGCGACAAATTAAGGTCTGTAGATTCATTACGTGTTCATCTGTGTGTGCGACAAATTAAGGTCTGTAGATTCAATACGTGTTCATCTGTGTGTGCGACAAATTAAGATCTGTAGATTCATTACGTGTTCATCTGTGTGTGCGACAAATTAAGGTCTGTAGATTCATTACGTGTTCATCTGTGTGTGCGACAAATTGAGGTCTGCAGATTCAATACGTGTTCATCTGTTGTGCGACAAATTGAGGTCTGCAGATTCAATACGTGTTCATCTGTGTGTGCGACAAATTGAGGTCTGTAGATTCAATACGTGTTCATCTGTTGTGCGACAAATTGAGGCCTGCAGATTCAATACATGTTCATCTGTGTGTGCGACAAATTAAGGTCTGTAGATTCAATACGTGTTCATGTGTGTGTGCGACAAATTAAGGTCTGTAGATTCAACTTCAGGTTTTCTTCCTTTTTTTCTTTTTTTTTTTCCTATGGTTGATTTTAATTCAATAAAAAAAAATTGAATATCACTTTTTTTCCAACAGAAAAGCCAATAGTTACTCAAAATATTGTTCACGTACTAAAAGAAATCCAGCTCAGTGTACTCCAGAATAATTGAAAAATAAGGTAATAAACACTAACAGTGTCATTTTCTGGGTATTCCAACTAATAACCTGTCATTTTTGTGCAGCCACCAAGTGAAGCAGGAGCAAGAATTGAGCATGAAGACTTCCCATTACCATCAGCCTCAGCATGGTCAACTGCCAAGTCAACAGGCATCCACAAAACGGAGGAAAATAAAACAGTCTATTGCAGCACCTACTGCCACAAAGAAAGCCAAAGATGTCCTGCAAGAGACTGGAAAAGAGTCGACCTGTCAAAAAGGCAGAGAGAAGACTTCGCTTGGATGGCTAAAGATGTTGACCTCTCTCGTCTGCCACTACGCCAATTGAACTCTTTGTGGTCAACACCATGTCAAACAAGGTTGGAGATGAACCCGTCCAAACAGTAAAACGCTTGTTTAGAGCTGAAGGACAATGAGTGGACATCACACAGCAGTTCTTGGTAAAACACCACAACCAGACAATGAGTGGACATCACACAGCCGTTCTTAGTAAAACACCACGACCAGACAATGAGTGGTGTAGATCGGAAGGACCAAAATGTAGACAAGGACATCTCCTTATGTTCCAAGAAGTGGTGGTGGTCACTGTTTCCCTTCAGTGTTGATGCCAGTGCCCTGTAAAGGGCAGCACCAGCAGCTGAGAACAAGCCCCTAAATATACTGGCCATCAGGTGTTCCATAGCCAGGGTCTACCTTGCGCAAGTATTGGCCGCCCAAGAGTACCCATGTTCACTGTAAGCAAACATGTGCCTTCAGAGTACGCTATGATAGGATCGACCACATCATTCTGCTCTGGAAAATTCAACTGAGATGTGGTTTCTGCGGAAAGAAAGTGTATAGCAAATGCAAGAAATGCAAAGTTGGAGTGCTTGACAAGTGCTTTGATTTGTTTCACATACCGTAGACACTAATGGAGTTGCTCACACTGTGAAAGAGCTGAAAGTTT
>NC_134900.1:40197953-40230453 GCF_041734735.1 Babylonia areolata
GGGTAGAGAGAGAGATGGAGGGGTAGAGAGAGGGGAGAGAGAGAGATGGAGGGGTAGAGAGAGGGTAGAGAGAGGGGGGGGGGGGGGCTGGAGAGGGTAGAGTGAGAGGGTAGAGTGAGAGGGGGCTGGAGAGGGTAGAGAGAGGGTAGAGTGAGAGGGGGCTGGAGAGGGTAGAGTGAGAGGGTAGAGTGAGAGGGGGCTGGAGAGGGTAGAGAGAGGGTAGAGTGAGAGGGGGCTGGAGAGGGTAGAGTGAGAGGGTAGAGTGAGAGGGGGCTGGAGAGGGTAGAGAGAGGGTAGAGTGAGAGGGGGCTGGAGAGGGTAGAGAGAGGGTAGAGTGAGAGGGGGACTGGAGAGGGTAGAGAGAGAGGGTAGAGTGAGAGGGGGACTGGAGAGGGTAGAGAGAGAGGGGGACTGGAGAGGGTAGAGAGAGAGGGGGACTGGAGAGGTAGAGTGAGAGGGGGGCTGGAGAGGGTAGAGTGAGAGGGGGCTGGAGAGGGTAGAGTGAGAGGGTAGAGTGAGAGGGGGACTGGAGAGGGTAGAGTGAGAGGGGGCTGGAGAGGGTAGAGAGAGAGGGTAGAGTGAGAGGGGGGACTGGAGAGGGTAAGTGAGAGGGGCTTGGGAGAGGGTATAGTGAGAGGGGTAGAGTGAGAGGGGGGCTGGAGAGGGTAGAGAGAGGGTAGAGTGAGAGGGGGACTGAGAGGGTAGAGAGAGAGGGGGACTGGAAGAGGGTAGAGAAGAGAGGGTAGAGTGAGAGGGGGCTGGAGAGGTAGAGTGAGAGGGGGCTGGAGAGGGTAGAGAGAGGGTAGAGTGAGAGGGGGCTGGAGAGGGTAGAGAGAGAGGGTAGAGTGAGAGGGGGCTGGAGAGGGTAGAGAGAGGGGTAGAGTGAGAGGGGACTGGAGAGGGTAGAGAGAGAGGGTAGAGTGAGAGGGGCTGGAGAGGGTAGAGAGAGAGGGTAGAGTGAGAGGGGGCTGGAGAGGGTAGAGAGAGAGGGTAGAGTGAGAGGGGGGCTGGAGAGGGTAGAGAGAGAGGGGGCTGGAGAGGGTAGAGAGAGAGGGTAGAGTGAGAGGGGGCTGGAGAGGGTAGAGAGAGAGGGTAGAGTGAGAGGGGACTGGAGAGGGTAGAGAGAGAGGGTAGAGTGAGAGGGGGCTGGAGAGGGTAGAGAGAGAGGGTAGAGTGAGAGGGGGACTGGAGAGGGTAGAGAGAGAGGGTAGAGAGAGGGGGACTGGAGAGGGTAGAGAGAGGGTAGAGTGAGAGGGGGCTGGAGAGGGTAGAGAGAGAGGGTAGAGTGAGAGGGTAGAGTGAGAGGGGGCTGGAGAGGGTAGAGAGAGAGGGTAGAGTGAGAGGGGGCTGGAGAGGGTAGAGAGAGAGGGTAGAGTGAGAGGGGGCTGGAGAGGGTAGAGAGAGAGGGGGCTGGAGAGGGTAGAGAGAGAGGGTAGAGTGAGAGGGGGCTGGAGAGGGTAGAGAGAGGGTAGAGTGAGAGGGTAGAGAGAGGGGGCTGGAGAGGGTAGAGAGAGAGGGGGCTGGAGAGGGTAGAGAGAGGGGGCAGAGAGAGAGAGGGGGGGCTGGAGAGGGTAGAGAGAGAGGGTAGAGTGAGAGGGGGCTGGAGAGGGTAGAGAGAGAGGGTAGAGTGAGAGGGGGCTGGAGAGTGTAGAGAGAGAGAGGGTAGAGTGAGAGGGGGCTGGAGAGGGTAGAGAGAGGGGGTAGAGAAAGAGGGGGACTGGAGAGGGTAGAGAGAGGGTAGAGAGAGAGGGGGACTGGAGAGGGTAGAGAGAGAGAGGGTAGAGTGAGAGGGGGCTGGAGAGGGTAGAGAGAGAGAGGGTAGAGAGAGAGGGGGCTGGAGAGGGTAGAGAGAGAGGGTAGAGAGAGAGAGGGGGTAGAGAGAGAGGGGGGTAGAGAGAGGGGGACTGGAGAGGGTAGAGAGAGAGGGGGACTGGAGAGGGTAGAGAGAGGGTAGAGTGAGAGGGGGCTGGAGAGGGTAGAGAGAGAGGGTAGAGTGAGAGGGTAGAGTGAGAGGGGGCTGGAGAGGGTAGAGAGAGAGGGTAGAGTGAGAGGGGGCTGGAGAGGGTAGAGAGAGAGGGTAGAGTGAGAGGGGGCTGGAGAGGGTAGAGAGAGAGGGTAGAGTGAGAGGGGGCTGGAGAGGGTAGAGAGAGGGTAGAGTGAGAGGGTAGAGTGAGAGGGGGCTGGAGAGGGTAGAGAGAGAGGGTAGAGTGAGAGGGGGCTGGAGAGGGTAGAGAGAGAGGGGGCTGGAGAGGGTAGAGAGAGGGGGCAGAGAGAGAGAGGGGGGGCTGGAGAGGGTAGAGAGAGGGGGTAGAGAGAGAGAGGGGGGGCTGGAGAGGGTAGAGAGAGAGGGTAGAGTGAGAGAGGGACTGGAGAGGGTAGAGAGAGAGGGGGTAGAGAGAGAGAGGGGGGGCTGGAGAGGGTAGAGAGAGAGGGGGTAGAGAGAGAGAGGGTAGAGAGAGAGGGGGTAGAGAGAGAGAGGGGGCTGGAGAGGGTAGAGAGAGAGGGGGTAGAGAGAGAGGGGGGGGACTGGAGAGGGTAGAGAGAGAGGGGGGCTGGAGAGGGTAGAGAGAGAGGGGGTAGAGAGAGAGGGGGTAGAGAGAGAGAGGGGGCTGGAGAGGGTAGAGAGAGAGGGGGTAGAGAGAGAGAGGGGGCTGGAGAGGGTAGAGAGAGAGGGGGTAGAGAGAGAGGGGGGGACTGGAGAGGGTAGAGAGAGAGGGGGTAGAGAGAGAGAGGGGGCTGGAGAGGGTAGAGAGAGAGGGGGTAGAGAGAGAGGGGGGGACTGGAGAGGGTAGAGAGGGGGTAGAGAGAGAGGGGGACTGGAGAGGGTAGAGAGAGAGAGGGGGACTGGAGAGGGTAGAGAGGGGGTAGAGAGAGAGGGGGGGACTGGAGAGGGTAGAGAGAGAGGGGGACTGGAGAGGGTAGAGAGAGGGGGTAGAGAGAGAGGGGGTAGAGAGGGGGGGACTGGAGAGGGTAGAGAGAGAGGGGGACTGGAGAGGGTAGAGAGAGAGGGGGACTGGAGAGGGTAGAGAGAGGGGGTAGAGAGAGAGGGGGTAGAGAGGGGGGGACTGGAGAGGGTAGAGAGAGGGGGTAGAGAGAGAGGGGGTAGAGAGGGGGGGACTGGAGAGGGTAGAGAGAGAGGGGGTAGAGAGAGAGAGGGGGACTGGAGAGGGTAGAGAGAGAGGGGGTAGAGAGGGGGGGGACGAGAGGGTAGAGAGAGGGGGTAGAGAGAGAGGGGGTAGAGAGGGGGGGACTGGAGAGGGGAGAGAGAGAGGGGGTAGAGAGAGAGGGGGACTGGAGAGGGTAGAGAGAGAGGGGGTAGAGAGAGAGGGGGACTGGAGAGGGTAGAGAGAGAGGGGGTAGAGAGAGAGGGGGACTGGAGAGGGTAGAGAGAGAGGGGGTAGAGAGAGAGAGGGGGCTGGAGAGGGTAGAGAGAGAGGGGGTAGAGAGAGAGGGGGTAGAGAGAGAGGGGGACTGGAGAGGGTAGAGAGAGAGGGGGTAGAGAGAGAGGGGGACTGGAGAGGGTAGAGAGAGAGGGGGTACGAACGAACGAACGAACGAACGAAATTTTATTTTACGAGGGTAAAGGAGTAAGCACAAAGTACTTTTTTACATCCAGCCCTCTGGGCATGAATAATAATTGGAAAAAAAGCAACAAAGTAAAAAAAAAAAAAAAAAAAAAAAAAAAAAAAAAAAAAAAAAAAAAAAAAAAGCGAGAGTCAATTCACAACATCAACGTCAAAATTGCATAAGCATGTGCAAACATAACATAGAACGTATGTACAATACAATGTCGCGATAGATGAATAACAACGAGGACAATAGGGTAGGGGCGTGGTGGAGAGCGGAAGGAAGAATGGACAAGAGGAAGAGTAAAGAAGGCAGGGGAGGCTGACAACAGACAGATATAGTGACAGTGACAGTGGAGAGACATAGAGACTGACAGGGGAGGAGAGAGGCGTATATATATTGACAATCTATACATGATTTTTTGTTTATAATTGATATGTGTCACATAATCACATGTTTTTCAATAAATGTGCACGATATATGTTTTTAAAGTTAGGGATGCTTTTTACAGTGTTTACATTGAGGCAGGATAATAATTCATTCCATAAACAGCCCCCTGAATAAGACAGACTAGATTTAAAAAGATCGATCCTTGGAAGTGGTACCATAACTTTATGAAGATGACGATGAGTGTTGATTACAAATTTATTCTTCAGCGAGGGGGGAGCAAATCCAGACATGATTTTGAACATAAATAGACCTTTGTTAAATAGAAGTTTTGTTTTCAGTGGGAGGATATCGAGAGCTTTATAATCAGATACAGTCAATGATGAAGATTTTAAAAGAATCAATTTTACAGCTCTTCTATGCAGACTCAATAGAGGTTTTATAATACTGTCACTCGCCGAATCCCACACTGTCGAAGCATAGTTTAGAGAGAGAGGGGGTAGAGAGAGAGAGGGGGTAGAGAGAGAGGGGGACTGGAGAGGGTAGAGAGAGAGGGGGTAGAGAGAGAGGGGGACTGGAGAGGGTAGAGAGAGAGGGGGTAGAGAGAGAGGGGGTAGAGAGAGAGAGGGGGTAGAGAGAGAGGGGGTAGAGAGAGAGAGGGACTGGAGAGGGTAGAGAGAGAGGGGGTAGAGAGAGAGGGGGACTGGAGAGGGTAGAGAGAGAGGGGGTAGAGAGAGAGGGGGGCTGGAGAGGGTAGAGAGAGAGGGGGTAGAGAGAGAGAGGGACTGGAGAGGGTAGAGAGAGAGGGGGTAGAGAGAGAGGGGGACTGGAGAGGGTAGAGAGAGAGGGGGTAGAGAGAGAGGGGGACTGGAGAGGGTAGAGAGAGAGGGGGTAGAGAGAGAGGGGGACTGGAGAGGGTAGAGAGAGAGGGGGTAGAGAGAGAGGGGGACTGGAGAGGGTAGAGAGAGAGGGGGGGATAGAGAGAGGGTAGAGAGAGTGGGGTTAGAGAGAGAGAGGGGGTACAGAGAGAAGTAGAGAGAGAGAAAGAGAGATAGTACATGCAGTTTCTTTCTAAGCCGTATGCAGTTCTCGCAGAACAGGAAGGATATAAGTATGAATGTGTTCATGTCAGTTTCATAGTGTCGGAACACTCCGACAGATACATATATGCTGCACCACATCTGCTGACATAAAAAGAGCAGATGGCTGATCAACGCGTAACCCAACACGGAGACCATCTCCGAGGTATAATGATTCTGAATAAACAGTTGACTGTGTTGGCAGGCTTCCCTGTCATTTTGATGTGATAGAAATCAGAAAATACCCTCTCCGAGGTATAATGATTCTGAATAAACAAATAGACAAAGAATAAAATAAAACGATAAAAATTAAATACGTAAAGAAGTAAACAATGAAATGAATAAGTAATGGTATTAATGAAAAATTGAACACACCAATAAATACATGAATAGATAGATAAACAAATGAACAAATGAACACTATTCGCGTCTTTAACGTGCGTGTTTGATATTTTACATGTGTGCGTGCACGAAGGGAGTTTCATGCACCAGGAAGTGTGCACACATGTTGGCCTTGGATACAGGAACATTTCCACTGTAAACCCATCAGACAGCCAGGGTTCGATTCCAGAACGGTAGGATTGAAAGTGCAGAGCACTGTTAACCACTTGGCTATCCCGCCAGTCAGCCAGTGAATTAAATGACGCCATCGATGCTGAAGCAAGCCGACAAATAAACAAGATACACAAAATGCCCTGCTTTGCCATCCATCATTTCATACATGTTGTTGCTGTGCTGTCAGCACACTGTGTGCCATCCATCACTTCAGATATGTTGTTGTTGTGCTGTCAGCACACTGTGTGCCATCCATCACTTCAGACATGTTGTTGTTGTGCTGTCAGCACACTGTGTGCCATCCATCACTTCAGACATGTTGTTGTTGTGCTGTCAGCACACTGTGTGCCATCCATGACTTCAGACATGTTGTTGTTGTGCTGTCAGCACACTGTGTGCCATCCATCACTTCAGACATGTTGCTGTTGTGCTGTCAGCACACTGTGTGCCATCCATCACTTCAGACATGTTGTTGTTGTGCTGTCAGCACAGTGTGCCATCCATCACTTCAGACATGTTGTTGTTGTGCTGTCAGCACAGTGTGTGGCATCCATCACTTCAGACATGTTGTTGTTGTGCTGTCAGCACACTGTGTGCCATCCATCACTTCAGACATGTTGTTGTTGTGCTGTCAGCACACTGTGTGCCATCCATCACTTAAGACATGTTGTTGTTGTGCTGTCAGCACACTGTGTGCCATCCATGACTTCAGACATGTTGTTGTTGTGCTGTCAGCACAGTGTGCCATCCATCACTTCAGACATGTTGTTGTGCTGTCAGCACACTGTGTGCCATCCATCACTTCAGACATGATGTTGTTGTGCTGTCAGCACACTGTGTGCCATCCATCACTTCAGACATGTTGTTGTTGTGCTGTCAGCACACTGTGTGCCATCCATCACTTCAGACATGTTGTTGTTGTGCTGTCAGCACACTGTGTGCCATCCATCACTTCAGACATGTTGTTGTGCTGTCAGCACACTGTGTGCCATCCATCACTTCAGACATGTTGTTGTTGTGCTGTCAGCACACTGTGTGCCATCCATCATTTCAGACATGTTGTTGTTGTGCTGTCAGCACACTGTCCGCCGTGTTATCTGGTGTCGGCATGAAACATGAACATGACAAATGAAATGGAAACTGAGCGATAGTAAAACTGGCTTCTGTGTTGCTGGGCTGTTCTGTTATTCTTTTTCGTCTCGATCTGTCTGTCTGTCTGCCTGTCTGTCTGTCTGTCTGTCTGTCTCTCCCCTCCCCCCTCCCTCTCCCCCCCAAACCCCCGCCTTATGCAGCGCTCGGTCTTTCTCTTTTGGGTTTGACCCCTGACCCCCACCCCTGTCCATAACTTCTATCTTGCTGCCTACCGGTTCTATTATATGCACGTCTCCTACAAACTTCTTGTTTCTATCCATGCCTGAATCTGGCAGTATGCATCTTCATTTTGTTCTCTTTTGTTCTGTTCTTGTTGCCGTTGATTTTACCTATTTATTCAGATTTTTGGGGTCTGTGGGGGTGGGGTGTGTGAGCGGGGGTGCGGGGGAGGGGAGGGTGCGAGACACTCAAATCAAATCAAATCAAATCAAAAACACTTTATTAATCCACATGGAAATTAAGTTGTGCAATCACAGGCTCATTGTAAACACTGGCATAAAATCATGCGCAACATAAGAAGAGATTAAAACTAGTCAAATAAGAATTCCCAATAGCTGACGATATACTAACCCCCCCACCCCCCACCCCCCCACACACATACTCATGTTAAGACAATAGGGTATTGCACAACAATATTAACAAATGAAAACATCCAACAAAAAAAGGGTATAAGATTACTAAAAATGACATGCGCGCACGCACGCACACACACCCACACCCACCCACCCACACACACACACACACACACACACGTTAAGACCATAAGGTATTGTACAACAATACATAAATAAAAACATCAAGGGAATAAATCGTATATATAAGTAAAATGCACACACACACACACACACACACACACACACACACACACACACACACACTCACTCACACACACACAAACAACGTATGCATGCACATAACATATGTCACGCCAATAAGATTAGAACATTAACATTAAGATACATGAAATCCAAGTAAAATAAGAAAATATTTTAAAATCACTTCCGATCACACACACACAAAAATGTTTGCTTGCCCGTGCTCACCCGCTCAGTCCCACATGCACGCATAATGTCTGCTCCCATACACTCGTCTGCTGGTGAAGTTCAGGTGTTGCTGTGGCGAGGGGGCTTGGGGAGTGGGAGGGTTCACTTAGTGTATTGGATGTTTTGATTGTGTGCGCGAATGGCTGTAGGAATAAATGAATTAATGTATCGAGATGTTCTTGCGCGTGGAGCTCTAAACCTACCACTTATGTCTGACCTTCTGCTGTTAATGTCATGTAGTGGGTGTCTTACGTCGGTCAAAATTGTTATTAGTCTGTCAGTCAGTTTTCTATTGTGCATGTCACTAAAGGTGTCTTGTCTTATACCCACCACCCCACCCGCTTTCCTAATGACTTTTTCCAACCTGTCTTTGTCATGTTTGGTCAGGTTTCCCCCCCAGCACACGGCTCCGTATGTTAAAACACTACAGACAACAGATGTGTAAAACATTTGGAGCATCTGCTTGCATACATTAAAAGATTTCATTTTTCTAAGACAGTACATGCAGAACTATAAAAGCATGTTATATTTTCAGACGTGTTGTTGTTGTTGTGCTGTCAGCACACTGTGTGCCATCCATCACTTCAGACATGTTGTTGTTGTGCTGTCAGCACACTGTGTGCCATCCATCACTTCAGACTGTTGTTCAGTACACTCATCTTAAAATATAACATGCTTTTATAGTTCTTTTTAACCGTTCAGAAAAATCAGTTGCTAGGAGTAGCACAGAGTCGGGATTTTCAAACTTATGTCCGTAAGAGGAACCATACTCTTGTCTTCTCTTTTTTTTTCTTTTTCTTTTTTTTTAAGAATTGCTTTTGTATTGGTTTGTGTTGTACTGTATCTTTGTCACAACATATTTCTGTCTAGGGTGCTCTCCACGGGGAGTGTGGTATTGTATTATGTGGTGTTATGTGCTATTGTAATGTGTTGTGTTGTGTTGTAATGTGTTGTGTTGTGTTGTATTGTAATGTGTTGTGTTGTGTTGTATTGTATTGTGATGTGTTGTGTTGTGTTGTTGTGTTGTGTTGTGTTGTGTTGTACTGTATCATTGTCACAGCATATTTCTGTCTAGACTGCTCTCCACTGGGAGTGTTGTATTATATTATGTGGTGTTATGTGCTGTTGTATTGTGTTGTGTTGTATTGTATTGTGATGTGTTGTGTTGTATTGTATTGTATTGTATTGTGTTGTGTTGTGTGTGTTGTGTTCTGTTGTGTTGTGTCGTGTTGTATTGTATTGTGTTGTGTTGCATTGTGTTGTATCGTGTTGTATTGTGTTGTGTTTTGCTGTATCGTGTTGTATTGTGTTGTGTTGTGTTGTGTCGTGTCGTGTCGTTGTCACAACATATTTCTCTGTCTGGGCTGATTGCTCTCCACGGGGAGTGTTGCGTTGTGTTGTGTTGTGTTGTGTTGTGTCGTGTTGTATTGTGTTGTGTTGTGTTCTATTGTGTTATGTTGCATTGTGTTGTGTTATGTTGCATTGTGTTGTGTTGTGTTCTATTGTGTTATGTTGCATTGTGTTGTGTTGTGTCGTGTTGTATTGTGTTCTATTGTGTTGTGTTGCATTGTGTTGTGTTATGTTGCATTGTGTTGTGTTGTGTCGTGTCGTGTTGTATTGTGCTCTATTGTGTTGTGTTGTATTGTGTTGTGTTGTGTTATATTGTGTTGTGTCGTGTCGTTGTCACAACGCATTTCTCTGTCTAGGCTACATGCTATCCTCGGGGAGTGTTGTGTTGTGTTGTGTTGTGTTGCGTTGCGTTGCGTTGCGTTGTGTTGCGTTGCGTTGCGTTGCGTTGCGTTGTGTTGTGTTGTGTTGTATCGTTGTCACAACACATTTCTCTGTCTGGTGCATGCTCTCCACGGGGCGTGTTGTATTGCATTGTGTTGCATTGTGTTGTATTGTATTGTATTATATTATACTGTACTATATTGTGTTGTATTGTATTGTATTGTATTGTCACAACACATTTCTCTGTCTGGTGCATGCTCTCCACGGGGCGTGTTGTATTGCATTGTGTTGCATTGTGTTGTATTGTATTGTATTGTATTGTATTGTCACAACACATTTCTCTGTCTGGTGCATGTTGTCCACAGGGAGAGCGTGTCGATACAACACAGCGCCACCTTTCTGTCTTTCTGCCTGCAATGTATTTGGCTTCCTATCAAAGTGGTTTTTTTTATTATTATTATTTTTTTTTACAGATTTCTGCCAGGGACAACGCTTTTGTTACCGTGATACTTTCACGCGCGCTGAGTACATGATACACATGAGAACCCCGTTCATCGTATCATCCAAATGACTAGCATCCACACCACCACTCATGATCTAGTGGAGGGCTAGAAAATATTGGCCAGTGTGAGATTCGATCCTATGCGCTCAGATTCTGTCGTGTTGCTATCATTGTGCAGTTGTTCGATGTCTCACTGTTACAAAATGTTCGTACAGGAATTTCGATTCAAAGTGTGATCTAATATCACATTCACGATTCAAAGTGTGATCTAATATCACATTCACGATTCAAAGTGTGATCTAATATCACATTCACGATTCAAAGTGTAATCTAATATCACATTCACGATTCAAAGTGTAATCTAATATCACATTCACGAAAATAATAATAAAACACGAACAAAGGTCCCGAAATGAATATCAACGTCCGATGGATTGTGGAAACGTGAGCACACAATGAATGGCCACGGGAAGTGCAGACCACAGGCACACAGAGCGTCCCTGGTGGTAATGAATGACCACGGGAAGTGCAGACCACAGGCACACAGAGGTATATCAAGAACGTCGTGTTATTACAGGAGTCACTACTGTGAAAATGAATACTTGATGATGATGGTGATGATGATGATGATAGTGATGATTGTATGTGTGTACAACTGTGTGTGTACGTATGTGCGTGTGTGGTTTTGTGTGTGTGTGTGTGTGTGTGTGTGTGTGTGTGTGTGTGTGTGTGTGTGCTCTCCTGGTAGCGGGGAGAGGGTGTGGAGAAGGGGCGGGGAAGAGGGGTCAATGATATTTCCTCCATTAGAGATGAAAACTTTGCCCACACAGCCACCCGGTCCACCCAGCCAGTGATGGTCACTATGGCGACGCTTCCTGGCCGTGCTGGGCCACAGCTCCATCAGCCACGACACACAGCAGACACCACAGCTATCGATCACGTGGTCAGGTGGACCGGCACATCAGTAACAAGGGCCAGGATGATAGAACCCCTCACCACCCCTTCCCAACCCCACCCCCTCCCACACTCTGGCGACGAGAAGCACGTGCTGGCTGTTTGCTGTTTGTGTCAGGTGACCACCACCACCTCCTCCCCCTTGTCCCTGAAGAAAACAACGTTGAGATTCATTTCTACTGTAGCTGTGGACAGGAATGTGCGGTGGGACTGCTGGAGGAGGAGGGGGGAGAGAAAGACTGGCTCCCTGCCCGCTGTATTGTCATCTCTTTCAACCCACCGGCACCCCCACGTCCTCTACCGCTCCCCCCATCCCTGCTCCTACCATCTCCTTCACTTCCTCCTCCACCTCCCCCCTCTTTCCCTCTCCTCCTCCACCTCCCCCCTATTACCCTTTCCTCCACTTCTTTCTCCTCCTCCACCTCCCCCCTATTACCCTCTCCTCCACTTTCTCCTCCTCCACCTCCCCCCTATTACCCTCTCCTCCACTTCTTTCTCCTCCTCCACCTCCCCCCTATTACACTCTCCTCCACTTCTTTCTCCTCCTCCACCTCCCCTCCACCTCCCCCTATTACCTTCTCCTCCACTTTCTCCTCCTCCACCTCCCCCCTATTACACTCTCCTCCACTTCTTTCTCCTCCTCCACCTCCCCCCTATTACCCTCTCCTCCACTTTCTCCTCCTCCACCTCCCCCCTATTACCCTCTCCTCCACTTTCTCCTCCTCCACCTCCCCCCTATTACCCTCTCCTCCACTTCTTTCTCCTCCTCCACCTCCCCCTATTACCCTCTCCTCCACTTTATCCTCCTCCCACCTCCCCCCTATTACCCTCTCCTCCACTTCTTTCTCCTCCTCCACCTCCCCCCTATTACCCTCTCCTCCACTTTCTCCTCCTCCACTCCCCCTATTACCCTCTCCTCCACTTCTTTCACCTCCTCACCTCCCCCCTATTACCCTCTCTCCACTTTCTCCTCCTCCACCTCCCCCCCTATTACCTCTCCTCCACTTCTTCTCCTCCTCCACCTCCCCCTATTACCCTCTCCTCCACTCTTTCTCCTCCTCCCACCTCTCCCCTCTTAACCTCTCCTCTACTTCCTCCTCCTCCACCTCCCCCTTCCCCTCTTTCCATCTCCTCCACTCCCTCCTCCTCCACCTCCCTCCCTTACCCTCTCCTTCCTCCCCCCCCCCTTATCCTCTCTTTCATGTCTTCCTCCTCCCCCACCTCCTCCTCCCCCTCGTAACCTCTCTTCCATTTCTTTCTCCTCCCCCACCTCCCTCTCCTACCCTCTCCTTCACACCTCCCGCCTCACCCACCTTCCCCCCTCCGCCTCCCCCTCCTACCCTGTTGAATTACGGCTTTTTCCAGTTTGATTCCGGTCCTGTGGGTGTTGTGTAGAGAGAGACTGGCTGAGCCACTCCAGGTGTTTCACTAGTGCTGTCTCGGTGCTTCGTGAGACACTGGTTTAGCCACCCGGGGTGCTCCCCAGTGCTGTCTCGGTGCTTCGTGAGACACTGGTTTAGCCACCCGGGGTGCTCCCCAGTGCTGTCTCGGTGCTTCGTGAGACACTGGTTTAGCCACCCGGGGTGCTCCCCAGTGCTGTCTCGGTGCTTCGTGAGACACTGGTTTAGCCACCCGGGGTGCTCCCCAGTGCTGTCTCGGTGCTTCGTGGAGAATCGGGGACAAACACGATGGGCCTTTCTTTCCACGAGATGCGGACAAATGGAAAGGCCAGTGATGATCGGGAAGGAAGGGTGACAGGGGTGGAGGGGAGAAGCCGGAGGGAGGTAGACAGACAGACAGACAGATGAACAGGGTGATGGGAGGGGAGGAGAGATTGGGGAAGAGGCATTCGGAAAGACAGATAATTATATATAAAAATAGAAACTCATAGACAGAGTTCCACGGCCAGAGAAATCGAAATAGAAACTTTCGTTATTGTGGGAAAAGGAATAGGCACCTATCGGCCTGTTTTTAAATCCCAACCACGTAAAGAAAACGTATAAAGTAGTCTATGAAATACAATATACACATCGCATGGCAACAACAACAAAAATAAAAACAATAAATAAATGGCACAGAAAATACACAATTCTCCACAAAATAACATACTATGCACGGCGCAAAAAAGTAGAGGGAAGGAAAAAAGTTAGGAAGGAAAAGATACGAAAGAGAGAGAGGAGAGACAGTGTTGAGAGAGAGAGAGTGAGGAAAGGAGATAGGCACATAGTGAAAAGGTGAGAGAGTGAGGAAAGGAGATAGGCACATAGTGAAAAGGTGAGAGAGTGAGGAAAGGAGATAGGCACATAGACAGTGAAAAGGTGAGAGAGTGAGGAAAGGAGATAGGCACATAGTGAAAAGGTGAGAGAGTGAGGAAAGGAGATAGGCACACAGTGAAAAGGTGAGAGAGTGAGGAAAGGAGATAGGCACATAGACAGTGAAAAGGTGAGAGAGTGAGGAAAGGAGATAGGCACACATTGAAAAGGTGAGAGAGTGAGGAAAGGAGATAGGCACATAGTGAAAAGGTGAGAGAGTGAGGAAAGGAGATAGGCACATAGTGAAAAGGTGAGAGAGTGAGGAAAGGAGATAGGCACATAGTGAAAAGGTGAGAGAGTGAGGAAAGGAGATAGGCACACAGTGAAAAGGTGAGAGAGTGAGGAAAGGAGATAGGCACATAGCCAGTGAAAAGGTGAGAGGAAAGGAGATAGGCACATAGCCAGTGAAAAGGTGAGAGAGTGAGGAAAGGAGATAGGCACATAGCCAGTGAAAAGGTGAGAGAGTGAGGAAAGGAGATAGGCACATAGACAGTGAAAAGGTGAGAGAGTGAGGAAAGGAGATAGGCACATAGCCAGTGAAAAGGTGAGAGAGTGAGGAAAGGAGATAGGCACATAGACAGTGAAAAGGTGAGAGAGTGAGGAAAGGAGATAGGCACATAGACAGTGAAAAGGTGAGAGAGAGATCTGAGGAGGGAGGGAGCTTGGGGTTAGAAATTTGAAGAAAACAGACAGACAGGGAGTGTGTGAAATACAGACAGACAGACAGACAGAGTGGAAGGGGGGTCGGATGTGTAGGGTTGGGGGTCATAATGGAAACTGAATTACTCATGACTGGTGGTATTATTTTTCACAGACCGTTTCACACCTTGTTCTGTCCCAAAGTAGTACAACAAACACTGCAGAAGTGTTTTCCTGTTTTGAATTCAAAACAGATTTATCGTGGAGTTCACAGAGAGCTTGTGTGGGTCCTGCGCTAGAAACGTGACAGGTTCATGGCAGACAATTATTGAAGGGAGGGAAACAGAGAGAGGTTTAGGGGGAAAAGTAGACAGTTATTGAAGAGAGGAAAACAGAAAAAAGAATATGGGGAATAGCAGACAATTATTGAAGGGAAGAAAATAGAAAACCTGGGGAGGGACACTTTGGGAGAGATAGAAAATAGAAAACCTGGGGAGGGACACTTTGGGAGAGATAGAAAATAGAAAACCTGGGGAGAGACACTTTGGGAGAGATAGAAAATAGAAAACCTGGGGAGAGACACTTTGGGAGAGATAGAAAATAGAAAACCTGGGGAGGGACACTTTGGGAGAGATAGAAAATAGAAAACCTGGGGAGGGACACTTTGGGAGAGATAGAAAATAGAAAACCTGGGGAGGGACACTTTGGGAGAGATAGAAAATAGAAAACCTGGGGAGGGACACTTTGGGAGAGATAGAAAATAGAAAATCTGGGGAGGGACACTTTGGGAGAGATAGAAAACAGAAAACCTGGGGAGAGACACTTTGGGAGAGATAGAAAATAGAAAACCTGGGGAGGGACACTTTGGGAGAGATAGAAAATCTGGGGAGGGACACTTTGGGAGAGATAGAAAATAGAAAATCTGGGGAGGGACACTTTGGGAGAGATAGAAAATAGAAAACCTGGGGAGGGATACTTTGGGAGAGATAGAAAATCTGGGGAGGGACACTTTGGGAGAGATAGAAAACAGAATATCTGGGGAGGGACACTTTGGGAGAGATAGAAAATCTGGGGAGGGACACTTTGGGAGAGATAGAAAACAGAAAACCTGGGGAGAGACACTTTGGGAGAGATAGAAAATCTGGGGAGGGACACTTTGGGAGAGATAGAAAATAGAAAATCTCTCCCCCCCCCCTCTCTCTCTCTCTCTCTCTCTCTCTCTCTCTCTCTCTCTCTCTCTATATATATATATATATATATATATATATATATATATATATGATAGTCGTGTCCGACTATGGCCATCAGAACAGCAGAGGAGGCAACTGCTGTTCCGACTATTTGGGCTAGAATTTGATTATAGTGGAGAGTGTCTTGCCCAAGTACATCCCCACTCTCTCGGCCATGAGGGTTTTAGGACAGTCGGTGTTTGGATGGTTCCCAAAGGCCAACTAGCCCACAAGGCTGCGGCACTAAGAGCCAGTGCAATTTTGCCTCCTAGGTTGAGAGTCAGACTTGGTGTATCCCCATTGAATCCACATAGAATGAGATATTCAAAAAAGTGTGAAAATATGTGTTGTTTATTCTGTAAAGATGTACAAGAAACCGAACTCCATTTTATTTTGACATGCCCAGAATACAAAACTCTTAGAGAACAGCATATACCGAAGAGGTATCATGTACGCCCCAATGCATTTAAATTGTCACTGTTGTTTGCAGATGTGAAGACATGCATTCCACTTTCTCTGTTCTTGTTCAAAGCCTTCACCCATAGAAACAAGTCTATCTTTAGTTAATGACGCATGGTTACACGTCAATCTGCCCATCTATCTTTTTGTCTTTTTCTCCTTCTCTCTGTCCCTCTCTCTTTCTCTGTCTGTCTCCCCCCCCTCTCTCTCTTTTCTCTTTTTTCTACCCTCTGTTTGCTTGTCATATATTGACGCTGTTCTTTATAATGGTTGTTAACACGGAAGTGCCTCCTCCCTCCCCCCTCCCCCCTTTACCCCTGTTGTCAGGGGCAGAAAAAACTAAACAATTAACCATTCAGACTTCAGACTTCTGAATCCCCTCTTCCACTCTACGTCTCTTCTGAATCCCCTCTTCCACTCTACGTCTCTTCTGAATCCCTCTTCCACTCTACGTCTCTTCTGAATCCTCTCTTCCACTCTACGTCTCTTCTGAATCCTCTCTTCCACTCTACGTCTCTTCTAAATCCCCTCTTCCACTCTACGTCTCTTCTAAATCCTCTCTTCCACTCTACGTCTCTTCTGAATCCCCTCTTCCACTCTACGTCTCTTCTGAATCCTCTCTTCCACTCTACGTCTCTTCTAAATCCTCTCTTACACTCTACGTCTCTTCTGAATCCTCTCTTACACTCTACGTCTCTTCTGAATCCTCTCTTCCACTCTACGTCTCTTCTGAATCCTCTCTTCCACTCTACGTCTCTTCTAAATCCTCTCTTCCACTCTACGTCTCTTCTGAATCCTCTCTTCCACTCTACGTCTCTTCTGAATCCTCTCTTCCACTCTACGTCTCTTCTGAATCCTCTCTTCCACTCTACGTCTCTTCTAAATCCTCTCTTCCACTCTACGTCTCTTCTGAATCCCCTCTTCCACTCTACGTCTCTTCTGAATCCTCTCTTCCACTCTACGTCTCTTCTGAATCCTCTCTTCCACTCTACGTCTCTTCTGAATCCTCTCTTCCACTCTACGTCTCTTCTGAATCCCCTCTTCCACTCTACGTCTCTTCTAAATCCTCTCTTCCACTCTACGTCTCTTCTGAATCCTCTCTTACACTCTACGTCTCTTCTGAATCCTCTCTTCCACTCTACGTCTCTTCTGAATCCTCTCTTCCACTCTACGTCTCTTCTGAATCCTCTCTTCCACTCTACGTCTCTTCTGAATCCTCTCTTCCACTCTACGTCTCTTCTGAATCCTCTCTTCCACTCTACGTCTCTTCTAAATCCTCTCTTACACTCTCTCTATTCCGCATATCATGTTGTGTCCCTCAGTTTGACGCTGTGTTATACTTGTACATTATACATGTATTAAGTATAACACCATTTATATGCGTATGTGTTTGTGTGTCTCTTAGATCAACGGCAGATGTGTAAGTCGGCCAAAGTGCTAATGTTTTCACCGTTAGAAAATAAAGATTCATTCATTCATTCATTCATTCATTCATTCATGCATTCATTCATTCATTCATTCTCTCTCTGTCTATCTTTGTCTCTCAGTAAATAGATAAATAAGTTAACGAACAAACAAATGAATAAATAGATAACTGTCTGTCTGTCTATTTAGTTAAACAAACAGACAGACAGACAGACAGACAGATAGATAGATAGATAGATAGATAGATCGACAGACAGGCAGATAGGTAGATAGACCGACAGACAGAGAGGCAGATAGATAGACAGACAGACAGATAGAAAAATGATTTTTTTAAAATGCTCTTGGTAAAAACAACAACTCCGGCCTCCACACAAGGATTTTGTGGAGATGTATCATGAACTTTATACCGGAGAAAAAAGTGGTGGACGCGGGTGAAAGTTCAGTGACCTGTGACTTGTGACCTGTGACCTGTTGCGTGCTGACAGCAGGTGTCGGACGGTCTGTTCAACGGAAAGTCGGAATTGTAGCGTGATGATAGTCCAGCACTCTCAGTGTGTGTGTGTATGTGTAATGGGGGGAGAGGTGGGGGTGGGGTGGGGGCAAAAATGGCGGTGTGAAAGTGGAAGTGTTGTGGAGCGTGAGGGGCGGGGAGAGGGTTGGCTTGGTGGGAATGTCTGTGTATCTGTCTGTCTGGCTGTTTCTCTCTCTGTCCTGTGTCTTTCTTTTGTTTTTCTGTATTTCTTACTTTCTTTCTGTTTGTCCACCTCTCTGTTTCTCTCCTCTCTTCTTTTCTGTCTGTCTGTCTGTCTCGTATTACCGCTGCTTTATTTTTTCGTCGATTTATACCTGATCCTTGTCACTGTTCCTTTTTACAAGGGCATATGGCCCAGGTTAATTAGGTCATTTGTTAGTTGGTCTTCTCTCTCTCTCTCTCTCTCTCTCTCTCTCTGTCTGTCTGTCTGTCTATTTGTGTGTGTGTGTGTGTGTGTGTGTGTGTGTGTGTGTGTGTGGAGGGGTGATAGCATGTGATTTTCTGTGGTGAATTCCCCTGATGAAGTGGCTGACGTTGTTGTGTGATATTGCCAGTCGAATCAATGAATGTTCCAATCTCCTGTTGGAAGGAGACGATGTGAAAGAGACAGATAGCGATGGAGACAGAGACAGAAAGAAATGGCCTCTGACCCACTGAATGAGATTATCAGCTGTGTCTGTCTCAGCCCCCATTACTGTCTGCCTGTCTGTCTGTCTCTGTCACACTCTCTTGCCCCCTCTGGTCCTAAAGGTCTGTCTTCAGGGACTGTGCTAATTGGAAACGACAGTGGAGCGTAAGGCAAAGACGGAAGAGAACTTGACTGGTGTCATCCAGTGAAGAAAGCAAACATGGGCAGAGAAGATTGGAGTACATGTCTGACTTAGGTTCACGGGTGATTTGGAACATAATTATATTTCACGTTATTTAGTTTAATGGGTGATTTTGAGCAGAACTATATTCTATATCATTAGATTCACGGTTGATTTTTAACATAACTATATTCCACGTTATTTTGGTTCACGGTTGATTTTAAACAGAACTATATTCCATGTCATTAGGTTCACGGTTGATTTTGAAGAGAACTATATTCCATATCATTAGATTCACGGTTGATTTTTAACATAACTATATTCCACGTTATTTTGGTTCACGGTTGATTTTGAAGAGAACTATATTCCATATCATTAGGTTCACGGTTGATTTTGAAGAGAACTATATTCCATATCATTTAGGTTCACGGTTGATTTTGAAGAGAACTATATTCCGTATCATTAGGTTCACGGTTGATTTTGAAGAGAACTATATTCCATATCATTAGGTTCACGGTTGATTTTGAAGAGAACTATATTCCATATCATTTAGGTTCACGGTTGATTTTGAAGAGAACTATATTCCATATCATTAGGTTCACGGTAGATTTTGAAGAGAACTATATTCCTTATCATTAGGTTCACGGTTGATTTTGAAGAGAACTATATTCCGTATCATTAGGTTCACGGTTGATTTTGAAGAGAACTATATTCCATATCATTCAGCTGGCGTGCCACCTGTGGAAGCGGCTCTAACAGCGCAGAGTGAAGTTCACGTCCTGGCTGACACCCGTCAGGTCCAGCTGCTGGAGGGGGGAGACCTGAAACCTTACATGGACAGAAGCTGCTCATGTGGCAACAGTAACACAACGTCCACACAGGCAACGAAGGAAAATGAATAAAAGTCACACACACACGCACGCGCGCGCGCGCGCACAGAGTGTTTTGTGTATCTGATGGATTGACAGATGGATCACGCAGAAACAGAAGGACATTGGCATCATATGTCTTGATAAATTTGTTTGAAACTGATAAAGTATTCTTTTACATGCGTTTCTGATGTTTGCGTGATCAATCACTTGATCAGTTGATCACACAAACGCTCTCTCCATTTCTGTCTGTCTCTCCATGCCACTGTCTGTCTGTCTGTCTGTCTGTCGGAAAAGCTATATGTCTTCTCCTCCAGCATGTAGTGTGAAAATAATCCAGGGCGACACGTGTGTCTTGGCAGCAGAAAATAATAATAATAATGATAATCATAATAACAATGATAATAATAAAAATTCATAACTTTTCTATGGCACGATATCCAGCACTAATGCTGCTCAAAGCGCATTGCATCATCGAGCCAGATAAGAACATAACATAAAACATTACAACAGCTCAATCCAATGCGTTCACAGAATGAATAAAACATAATCCACCAAACAATAAAAATATCAAGTACATAATGCTTAGATTAAAAAGAAATACATTCCTTAAAAACACACATTTTTAGACACACACATACATGCGCGCGCACACTTACACTCGCACACACACACGCACGCACGCACATATGCACGCGCGGGCGCACGCGCGCCCAGACACATTAAATATGCCAACTGCACTAAAACAGAATTACGTGAGTATAAATATCTCTAGCATAAAACTCCATGTGGCGAACAGACTTTGGACTATCCATCGTGCTGAGTACAGAAATGTCTGCGGAAAAGGTGCGTTTTTAGATCTGACTTGAAGGTCTGGAGATCAGGAGCGTTTCTGAGGGACGATGGCAAAGGATTCCAAATTTGGGGTACTTGAGCCCTAAAAGACCTTTTCCCTGCACATTTTAAATTAGTTCTTGGGACTTTAAGTAACAGTTCAGAACTGGATCTTAGCGTTCTACGTGGTTCGTACGTTTCCAGCACAGAGGAGAGATACGGGGGAAGATTCATCAAAATGTCGGAAGGCAAGTGTCGCTAGTTAGTAGTGAATGCGGGACTCTATAGGAAGCCAGTGTAACTGATGCAAAAGAGGTGTGACATGATCAGATTTCTTTTTTGCTAGGACAAGTCGTGCAGCATTGCTCTGTACTTTCTGTAGTCTAAGAGAGGAAGATGGTAAACCTGCTAAGGTAGAATTGTAGTAATCTAGTCTGGACAGGACAAAAGAGGAAACCAACTGAGTCATGTTTTTCCCCGTTAAGTGTGGTCTGGCTGAGGCTAGTCTGCGAAGATGAAAATTGCATGAGCGACACAGGGATGAAATGTGGTCAGCCATGGTCAAGGTCTGATCAATATGTACACCTAGGTATTTAGCTGATGTTTGAAATGTAACTGTAGAAGTGCCGAGAGTGACGGGGCCCTTTTTTTTATTTCATTGAGACGAGCTCGGTCTCCAAGAGCTACGAGCTCGGTTTTCTCTTCTCAGGACAGTGAGAAGAAAGCAAGTTTTGAAGTCTCAACAACAAAAAAGAGAGAGAAAAAAAAAGAAGAAAAAAAAAGAAGAAACGTTCTCTCGAGATGCTCATTAAATATATATGATATATATGTATTCTCATACTAAGACTCTTGTAACGCCTGTCATTCGGTCGGTCTCTGTATCTCTTTTTCTCTGTCTCTTTCTGTCTGTCTGTCTATCTGCCTGTGTGCGTCTCTCTCTCTCTCTCTCTCTCTAATTGATAAAGGGAGACATGGTGCTAGATTTACTGTGAATTTTATGGAATTGTTCATTTTGCTGCTGGCTGATGATGTAGTTTTGCTCTCAGAGACAGTTGTAGGTTTGCAAACGCAACTAAATAATTTGAAAAATTCAGCAAATGAATTGCAGTTAAAAATTAACATGGGGGTTATTTAGCATCGAGGGAAAGATGGGTGTATGATGGTATTGCTATGCCTGTTGCTAATGCTTATAAGTATCTTGGGATTATATTTTCTACTCGTTTGAGTTTTGTAGCTGCCTGCAGAGATTTGTCTAGTAAAGCAAAGTATAAGTTACTAAATATTATGAAAAAACTTTTCATGTTAAATAATAATTCTCTAGAGCTTTTTACTAGAGTGTTTGATGCCCAGATTCAGCCCATGGTACAGTATGGGTCAGAGTTATGGGGTTTGGATAAGAATGCTGTTGTGCATTGTGAATCTTTACATTTATTTGGACTTAAAAGGTTTTTGGGTATTGATATGAAAACACCAAACGATTTAGTATATGGAGAAACAAATAGACATCCAGTTTATATAAACTCTGCAATCAGTTGTATTCGCTATTGGCTAAAGCTACTGAAAATGAGTGCAGATCGACTGCCAAGAAAATCGTACAACATGTTATATGACTTAGACTTAAGAGGCAAAAGAAACTGGGTTTCAAACGTACGAATATGTATTTGTGAACTCGGGTTTGGGTATGCTTGGTATTTCCAAAATGTAGGTTTAGATAATGTATTTTTGCAAACTCTTCGCCAGCGTATGATAGATTGTAGATGGCAGAGTTGGGAAAACCATATTCAGTCTAGTGAAAGGTTTGGTATATACAGGGGTTATGTTTCTACTCATTTAGTGAAGAATTATCTCTTGTTTAATATGGATAGACATCTCAGATTCATTTTGGCAAGATTTAGACTTGGTATATCGGAAATAAACACTCACAGGTACCGATATAAAAATGTACACAATTCTGATCTCTTTTGTCCATTGTGTAAAGAGTCGATAGAAGATGAAGTACACTTTGTTTTGAAATGCCCCGTTTTGTGTGTTCTTCGTGAAAAATTTATCCCAAAGAAATATTATATATATCCATGTTCATTTCGATTTAATCTGCTGATGGCATCTACAGATGACGGACTTATACGTAATTTGGCTCTATATTTATATAAAGCTTTTCACTTAAGAGATATAATTATGTCGTGATTAATTGCTATAGTTCTGATGACATACACTAATGTTGTTATCGTCCCTCGTTCATATGGGGCTTTGGCCTTAATGAATAAACCATCTGAATCTGAATCTGAATCTGAATCTCTCTCTCTCTCTCTCTCTCTCTCTCTCTCTCTCTCTCTCTCTCTCTCTCTCTCTCTCTCTCTCCCCTCTTTCTCTCCGTTTATCTTTTTCTGTATAACTGTCATCTTTCAATTTTCCTTCATTTTCCTCATGTGTTCTTTTTTCATCATGTTCCTTTCTTTAATGGTTTCCTTTTCATCCTTTCCTTTTCTTTTTCCTCTCCTGTTTCTTTCATTTCTCAGTTCTCTCTGTCCTGGGTGTTTTTTTTCTCTTTCCTCTCCTGTTTCTTTCATTTCTCACTTCTCTCTGTCCTGGGTGTTTTTTTTCTATCTTTCTTCGACAGAACCCTCCAATGGCATCTGTTCACGTGAAACGAGAAGGAATTATTCTGCGAATTATATATATCTACGGCACGTGCTAGCCTGCACACACGCACATTCACGGACGCTCACACACACGCGTGCGCAAGCACGCACACACACACACACACACACACACACACACACACACACACACACACACACATGCACGCGCGTATACACACACGTATGCACATACCTTCGCTCTATCTCTCTCTCTCTTTCCATCCCCCCTTTCTCTCTCTCTCTCTCTCTCTCTCTCTCTCTCTCTCTCTGTCGCTCTGAAACACACATTCACAAATACACACCTAAACACACACTAATACATACATAGACACACACACACACAGACACAGACACACATACACAGACACACACACACACACACACACACACACACACACACAATCACCGGTATCTCCAAAGCGAGGAATCGGTCTCCCTTTGCCCAAGGCATCGGTGATAATAAGCCAATCATCTGCTGCCCACCACCGTCTCTCTCTCTCCATTTGTCTGTCTGTCTCTGTCTCTCTCTCTCTCTTCCATATATCTCTCTCTCTCTTTCTCTCTAAGCTCGATGGGTTACGCTGCTGGTCAGGCATCTGCTTTGCAGATGTGGTGTAGCGTATATGGATTTGACCGAACGCAGTGACGCCTCCTTGAGCTACTGATACCGATACTGATACTTTGTCTCTTTCCATTTGTCTGTCTGTCTGTCTGTCTGTCTCCCTCTGTCTCTGTCTTCCACATCTCTCTCTCTTTCTGTCTCTCTCCATTTGTCTGTCTGTCTCTTTCTCTCTCTCTTTCTCTCTCTCTTTCCTTTTATTTGATCAACATACACATAAATTATTTTATCATGCATACATCCAAGCTGATACTGACTATGCCTCAATATGCTGGGACGGGGCTAGTGAAAATTGTTTAAAACCTATCGAAAGTACAAACAGACGTTCACCGAAGCTCATTCTTTTTAAACCTTTTTCTTTAAGTTAATGACTATATAGGACTAAACATTCTATCCTTTCTTCTCACATGTCGCTTAAAAAAGGTGTTTTCATGTACAACATTATGAAGAAATTAGCACCGCCATATCGCTGTAGGAAATTCGTGGAAAAAGTCATTCATAGCAAGAGTACCATTTTACCCCTCTCCTTAGAACTAACCTTTTCATGTCCTCTCTCACCTTTTCTGAGGTAAACGTCTCCCAACCGTTCATTGCCAGAAGCCACCGCCATCATCGCCACTCCTCCACACATTGTGTCAAGTCACAAGTCCATTGTGAATTGTTTACTTTTCGTTGATGCAAAGTCCACATTTTGGACGTTAAATGTACACAGAGAGACGGCCCAAACTGTGCTCCAACAAGTTTTCACAATCTACACAGAGAGATGGCCCAAACTGTGCTCCAACAAGTTTTCACAATCTACACAGAGAGATGGCCCAAACTGTGCTCCAAGTTTTCACAATCTACACAGAGAGATGGCCCAAACTGTGCTCCAACACATTTTCACAATCTACACAGAGAGATGGCCCAAACTGTGCTCCAACAAGTTTTCACAATCTACACAGAGAGATGGCCCAAACTGTGCTCCAACAAGTTTTCACAATCTACACAGAGAGATGGCCCAAACTGTGCTCCAACAAGTTTTCACAATCTACACAGAGAGATGGCCCAAACTGTGCTCCAACAAGTTTTCACAATCTACACAGAGAGATGGCCCAAACTGCGCTCAAACAAGTTTTCACAATCTACACAGAGAGATGGCCCAAACTGCGCTCAAACAAGTTTTCACAATCTACACAGAGAGATGGCCCAAACTGTGCTCCAACGAGTTTCCAGACAATGAAAATGGATTGAGTAAGTTTACTTTCAAAGGAATCCATTTTTTATTCTCTCTGTCTGTCTTTGCAGACAATAAAATAATGTACTGTCAAGTGGAAAATGGGAAGAAACCTGCTTTTCTTTCTTTCTCTTCCTTTCTTTCTTTCTCCCCCTTCTTTATTTATTTAGTACTCTCCTATGTAGTGTGTGGAAACACATGAAGTGTCTGGAAACACATGAAGTGTGTGGAAACACATGAAGTGTCTGGAAACACATGTAGTATCTGGACAGCCGTCAGACAAACTGCACGTGCAGAATGGCTGCACTGTCTCCGGTCCCTGAAAACAATATCCACACTACTTTGCTTCCCGTCCCTGTCATCTGTCTGTTCCCACGTCTGTGTCATTATCAGCCAGTCTGCTCCCACGTCTGTCTGTTCCCACGTCTGTCTCATTATCAACTAGTCTGTTCCAACGTCTGTCTGTTCCCACGTCTGTCTCATTATCAACTAGTCTGTTCCCACGTCTGTCTCATTATCCACCAGTCTGTTCCTACGTCTGTCTCATTATCAACTAGTCTGTTCCCATGTCTGTCTCATTATCAACCAGTCTGTTCCCATGTCTGTCTCATTATCAACCAGTCTGTTCCCACGTCTGTCTCATTATCCACCAGTGTGTTCCCACGTCTGTCAGTATCCCACCAGTCTGTTCCCACGTTTGTCTCATTATCAACCAGTCTGTTCCCACGTCTGTCAGTATCCCACCAGTCTGTTCCCACGTCAGTCTCAGTATCCCACCAGTCTGTTCCCACGTCTGTCTTATTATCCCACCAGTCTGTTCCCACGTCCGTCTCATTATCCCACCAGTCTGTTCCCACGTCTGTCTTATTATCCCACCAGTCTGTTCCCACGTCCGTCTCATTATCCCACCAGTCTGTTCCCACGTCCGTCTCATTATCCCACCAGTCTGTTCCCACGTCTGTCTTATTATCCCACCAGTCTGTTCCCACGTCCGTCTCATTATCCCACCAGTCTGTTCCCACGTCTGTCTTATTATCCCACCAGTCTGTTCCCACGTCCGTCTCATTATCCCACCAGTCTGTTCCCACGTCTGTCTCACTATGTTCCCACGTCTGTTACTATCCCACCAGTCTGTTCCCACGTCCGTCTCATTATCCCACCAGTCTGTTCCCACGTCTGTCTTATTATCCCACCAGTCTGTTCCCACGTCCGTCTCATTATCCCACCAGTCTGGTCCCACGTCTGTCTCACTATGTTCCCACGTCTGTTACTATCCCACCAGTCTGTTCCCACGTCTCCCTCAGTATCCCACCAGTCTGTTCCCACGTCTCCCTCAGTATCCCACCAGTCTGTTCCCACGTCTGTTACTATCCCACCAGTCTGTTCCCACGTCTGTCTCACTATCCCACCATTCTGTTCCCACGTCTGTCTCACTATCCCACCAGTCTGTTCCCACGTCTCCCTCAGTATCCCACCAGTCTGTTCCCATGTCTGTCTCATTATCCCACCAGTCTTTTTTCCCCCTGTCCCTCTTTGCCAGTTAAGTTCACAAGACGTTTCTTTTTACGTTGAACAAATTAAACTGGGCATTAGTCTGTCACACTCCGAAAGATTTTGTTTGTTTCGTGTGTCACTTTTTTCTTTGTCACTATTTTTCACAAATGTTCTGCCCAACCTGCCCTACCTCCACCCCCATCCACCCAATGCCATTCCCAGACTGAAACGTTCTGGTCAGTGTTAGTGTCGAATACTTACCATAACCATTTCCTTGTAATTCTCCCCTGCACCCACCTCTCCCCTGCAGACACATTTCTAATTCCCATCCCAGACTTTCACAAGACGTCTCCTGAATTCCCCACCTCCCAGCTTTTGACATCCTTGTATCATCCCCGTGTTCGTGATTCATGAAACTGTCTCTCTTGTTACCATTCTCAGCATTAGTTGTCTATCTGTCTATCTATCTATCTATCTGTCTGTCTGTCTGTCTGTCTGTCTGCCTGCCTGTTTATCTATCTATATATCTATATACACGTGTTATATATATATAATACATTATTTCTGTTTACAATAGCCGTGCCGGAAGCGGTGTACTCTATCTATCTGTCTGGCTACACGATCTATTATACACATTATCTGTGTGCAGTGGCCGTGTCGGAAGCGGTGGTACCTGCTGTACTCTATCTATCTGGCTACACGTTCTATTATACACTTTACCTTCTCTGTGTGCAGTGGCCGTGTCGGAAGCGGTGGTACCTGCTGTACTCTATCTATCTGGCTACACGTTCTATTATACACTTTATCTCTGTGTGCAGTGGCCGTGTCGGAAGCGGTGGTACCTGCTGTACTCTATCTATCTATCTGGCTACACGTTCTATTATACACTTTATCTCTGTGTGCAGTGGCCGTGTCGGAAGCGGTGGTACCTGCTGTACTCTATCTATCTGGCTACACGTTCTATTATACACTTTATCTCTGTGTGCAGTGGCCGTGTCGGAAGCGGTGGTACCTGCTGTACTCTGTCTATTTATCTATCTGGCTACACGTTCTATTATACACTTTATCTCTGTGTGCAGTGGCCGTGTCGGAAGCGGTGGTACCTGCTGTACCGAGGGGTGGTGGCCCTGCTGTTCACCAGCTGGGCAGTAGGAGACATGGTGTTCGAGACCAACGAGTATTTCGGGGGCAGCTTCTGGCGCTGGTTCCTGTACGCCACCAACTGGAGTCTGCTGCTGCTCACCCTGTCCACCCTGATGCAGGCATTCACCAGTGCCCTCTTCGCCTACAAGTCCTACTGGGTCATTGGTCAGTGCTCTTTGTGTGTGTGTGTGTGTGTGTGTGTGTGTGTGTGCCTGTCTGTACCTGCCTCTGTGTCTCTGTACCTGTCTGTGTGTCTCTGTACCTGTCTTTATGTCTCTGTACCTGTCTGTACCTGTCTGTGTGTCTCTGTACCTGTCTGTGTGTCTGTACCTGTCTGTGTGTCTCTGTACCTGTCTGTGTGTCTCTGAACCTGTATGTATCTGTCTGTGTGTCTCTGTACCTGTCTGTGTGTCTCTATACCTGTCTGTGTGTCTCTGTACCTGTCTGCACCTGTCTGTGTGTCTCTGTACCTGTCTGTACCTGTCTGTCTGTCTCTGAACCTGTATGTACCTGTCTGTGTCTCTATACCTGTCTGTGTGTCTCTGTACCTGTCTTTGTGTCTCTGTACCTGTCTGTGTGTCTCTGTACCTGTCTGTGTGTCTCTGAACCTGTATGTATCTGTCTGTGTGTCTCTGTACCTGTCTGTGTGTCTCTATACCTGTCTGTGTATCTCTGTACCTGTCTGTACCTGTCTGTGTGTCTCTGTACCTGTCTGTACCTGTCTATGTGTCTCTGAACCTGTATGTACCTGTCTGTGTGTCTCTATACCTGTCTGTGTGTCTCTGTACCTGTCTGTACCTGTCTATGTGTCTCTGAACCTGTATGTACCTGTCTGTGTGTCTCTATACCTGTCTGTGTGTCTCTGTACCTGTCTGTACCTGTCTATATGTCTCTGAACCTGTATGTACCTGTCTGTGTGTCTCTGCACCTGTCTGTGTGTCTCTGTACCTGTCTGTACCTGTCTATGTGTCTCTGAACCTGTATGTACCTGTCTGTGTGTCTCTATACCTGTCTGTGTGTCTCTGTACCTGTCTGTACCTGTCTATGTGTCTCTGAACCTGTATGTACCTGTCTGTGTGTCTCTGTACCTGTCTGTGTGTGTCTGCACCTGTCTATGTGTCTCTGTACCTGTCTGTGTGTCTCTATACCTATGTGTCTATGTGTGTCTCTGCACCTGTCTATGTGTCTGTGTGTGTGTCTCTGGACCTGTCTGTGTGTCTGTGTGTGTCTCTGCACCTGTCTATGTGTCTGTGTGTGTCTCTGTACCTGTCTATGTGTCTCTGTGTGTCTCTATACCTGTCTATGTGTCTCTGTGTGTCTCTGCACCTGTCTATGTGTCTCTGTGTGTCTCTGCACCTGTCTATGTGTCTCTGTGTGTCTCTGTACATGTCTATGTGTCTGTACCTGTCTATGTGTCTGTGTGTGTCTCTGTACCTGTCTATGGGTCTGTGTGTGTCTCTGTACCTGTCTATGTGTCTCTGTGTGTTTCTGTACCTGTCTATGTGTCTCTGTGTGTCTCTGCACCTGTCTATATGTCTCTGTGTGTCTTTGTATTTGTCTCTGCGTCTCTGCACCTGTCTATGTGTCTCTATACTTGTCTGCGTGTCTCTGTATGTCTCTATACCTGTCTGTGTGTCTCTGTGTGTGTCTGTACCTGTCCATGTGTCTGTGTGTCTCTGCACCTGTCTATGTACCAATGTCTGCACCTAAGTGTTTCTGTATTTGTCTGTGTGTCTCTGTACCTGCGTGTGTGTCTGGATCTGGCTCTGTGTCTCTTTTTGTAGCTGCATCTCTCACTGTATCTGTGTATGTGTCTGTATCTATGTGTCTCTGTACCTATGTCCCTGTCTGTCATTCTTGAGTGTTTCGTGTTGTCTTTGTGTCTCTTTCTGATCGGCTGTCTCTGTATCTCACTGTGTCTCTGTCTCTGTCTCTCTGTCTCTGTCAGTCTCTCTGTCTCTGTCTGTCTCTCAGTCTCTGTCTCTCTCTCTTCACATGTGATCTCTCTGTTCACCCCCATTAAATTCTCTGCTTTCTTCCTTCACCGGCCTCTCCATCTCTGGCACTGTCCCACGTCCTCAGTGTAACTGCCTTCTCCCCTCCACGCCCTGCCTCCTCCACCTCCTGCCTCCTCCACCTCCTGCCTCCTCCACCCCCTGCCTCCTCCACCCCCTGCCTCCTCCACCCCCTGCCTCTCCCCTCCACCCCCTGCCTCCTCCACCTCCTGCCTCTCCCCTCCACCCCCTGCCTCCTCCACCCCCTGCCTCCTCCACCTCCTGCCTCTCCCCTCCACCTCCTGCCTCCTCCACCCCCTGCCTCCTCCTCCCTCTACCCTCCACCCCCTGCCTCCTCCTCCCTCTCCCCTCCACCCCCTGCCTCCTCCTCCCTCTCCCCTCCACCCCCTGCCTCCTCCTCCCTGTCCCCACAACCCCCTGCCTCCTCCTCCCTCTACCCTCCACCCCCTGCCTCCTCCTCCCTCTACCCTCCACCCCCTGCCTCCTCCTCCCTCTACCCTCCACCCCCTGCCTCCTCCTCCCTCTCCCCTCCACCCCCTGCCTCCTCCTCCCTGTCCCCACAACCCCCTGCCTCCTCCTCCCTCTACCCTCCACCCCCTGCCTTCTCCACCCCCTGCCTCCTCCTCCCTGCCTCCTCCACCCCCTGCCTCCTCCTCCCTGTCCCCACAACCCCCTGCCTCCTCCACCTCCTGCCTCTCCCCTCCACCCCCTGCCTCTCCACCCCCTGCCTCCTCCACCCCCTGCCTCCTCCTCCCTGTCCCCTCCACCCCCTGCCTCTTCCTCCCTGTCCCCACCACCCCCTGCCTCCTCCTCCCTCTCCCCTCCACCCCCTGCCTCCTCCTCCCTGTCCCCTCCACCCTCTGCCTCCTCCACCTCCTGCCTCCTTCTCCCTGTCCCCTCCACCCCCTGCCTCCTCCACCCCGTGCCTCCTCCTCCCTCTCCCCTCCACCCCCTGCCTCCTCCTCCCTCTCCCCTCCACCCCCTGCCTCTCCCCTCCACCCCCTGCCTCCTCCTCCCTCTCCCCTCCACCCCCTGTCCCCTCCACCCCCTGCCTTCTCCTCCCTGTCCCCTCCACCCCCTGCCTTCTCCTCCCTGTCCCCTCCACCCCCTGCCTCCTCCTCCCTGTCCCCTCCACCCCCTGCCTCCTTCTCCCTGTCCCCTCCACCCCCTGCCTCCTTCTCCCTCTCCCCTCCACCCCCTGCCTCCTTCTCCCTGTCCCCTCCAACCCCTGCCTCCTTCTGCCTGTCCCCGCCACCCCCTGCCTCCTCCTCCCTGTCCCCTCCACCCCCTGCCTCTCCCCTCCACCCCCTGCCTCCTTCTCCCTGTCCCCTCAACCCCCTGCCTCTCCCCTCCACCCCCTGCCTCCTTCTCCCTGTCCCCTCCACCCCCTGCCTCTCCCCTCCACCCCCTGCCTCCTTCTCCCTGTCCCCTCCACCCCCTGCCTCTCCCCTCCACCCCCTGCCTCTCCCCTCCACCCCCTGCCTCCTTCTCCCTGTCCCCTCCACCCCCTGCCTCTCCCCTCCACCCCCTGCCTCCTTCTCCCTGTCCCCTCCACCCCCTGCCTCTCCCCTCCACCCCCTGCCTCTCCCCTCCACCCCCTGCCTCCTTCTCCCTGTCCCCTCCAACCCCTGCCTCTCCCCTCCACCCCCTGCCTCCTTCTCCCTGTCCCCGCCAGCCCCTGCCTCCTCCTCCCTGTCCCCTCCACCCCCTGCCTCTCCCCTCCACCCCGTGCCTCCTCCTCCCTCTCCCCTCCACCCCCTGCCTCCTTCTCCCTGTCCCCGCCACCCCCTGCCTCTCCCCTCCACCCCCTGCCTCCTCCTCCCTGTCCCCTGCCTCTCCCCTCCACCCCCTGCCTCCTCCTCCCTGTCCCCTCCACCCCCTGCCTCTCCCCTCCACCCCCTGCCTCCTCCTCCCTGTCCCCTTCACCCCCTGCCTCCTCCTCCCTGTCCCCTCCACCCCCTGCCTCCTACTCCCTGTCCCCACCCACCCACCTCTCTGCCCAAACTCCTTGTGTCCTCTTGGTTTGATCGGAACGCTCCACAGTCTATCTTGCCCATCTGTGAGGCCTGCAGGATCCCTGCATACATCTGTGAGGCCTGCAGGATCCCTGCATTCATCTGTTGGGCCTGCAGGATCCCTGCATACATCTGTTGGGCCTGCAGGATCCCTGCATACATCTGTGGGGCCTGCTTGATCCCTGCATACATCTGTGGGGCCTGCAGGATCCTGTCATGATATGGGGTGCAATTGCCACTAATTAAATGTGTCAAAATTATAAATATATATATATATATATATATATATATATAGCACAAGAATTATGACTGAACGAAAAAGCACAATTAACAAGACATCGCCAGTGTCTGCAGTCGGAATAAATGCCTCATTACTTTTAATGTAAGGAAGACCAAGAAATATAGACCCAGTAAACAACCTCAGAAGGCATGGACCATACCTCTGACCAAATAAACAGCCTCAGAAGGCATGGACCATACCTCTGACCCAATAAACAGCTTCAGGAGGCATGGACCATACCTCTGACCCAATAACCAGCTTCGGGAGGCATGGACCATACCTCTGACCCAATAACCAGCTTCAGAAGGCATGGACCATACCTCTGATCCAATAAACAACCCCAGAAGGCATCATTCAGACCATACCTCTGACCCAATAAACAGCTTCAGAAGGCATAATTCAGACCATACCTCTGACCCAATAAACAACCCCAGAAGGCATAATTCAGACCATACCTCTGACCCAATAAACAACCTCAGAAGGCATAATTCTGACCAAACCTCGTACCCAATAAACAACCCCAGAAGGCATGGACCATACCTCTGACCCAATAAACAACCTCAGAAGGCATAACTCTGACCATACCTCTGACCCAATAAACAACCCCAGAAGGCATAATTCAGACCATACCTCTGACCCAATAAACAACCCCAGAAGGCAACATTCAGACCATAGCTCTGTATTTGTATCATTCCGGTTATACCAGTATATAATGGCAATTCATCTCGTCAGTTGATATTCGTTCTCATGAAAAACAAAATTGTCTTCCTTTGATTGTACGCTTCAACAATAAACCTCGCATGTGTTTTGATTATTATTTTCTGATGAAATCAAATCGCTTTGATTTAGTAATTGATGTGTGCGTTGTATCCTACAAAGAGGGCACGTGTCGAACGTGAGAGAGAGAGAGAGAGAGAGAGAGAGAGAGAGAGAGAGAGAGAGAGAGAGAGATCTATTTATAAATTATTTCATTAAATCAAAATAATGATCAGGTCGATTGC
>NC_134900.1:40232953-40245453 GCF_041734735.1 Babylonia areolata
TGTGTGTGTGCGCGCGCGCGCGCGCGCGCGTGCGTTTCTGTGCGTGCATGATGCTTTAGTGTTGCTGATTGTTATTTTTTTTAATGTCTAGACAGTTTCCTTTGTTTTTGCCTGATTCTCTTAGAAACTGGAATGCATTTCGAAATCAACAGATATGTTCTCCAGTTCTTTAAAGGACTGGAAATAAAAAGGGGAAAAACGCAGCTTGCAAAACATGCTTAGTGTATGTTTAGATGATTCACCCTGTGTACTACACACCTGTTTCTCCAAAGTCTGCAGAAAGCATTGCCTGCCGATCTCAAGGACTTCTGCTTGTGCCAGTAAGCATCAATGTAATCCCTTTGTTTTCTGAAATGGAAATGTCTGTGTATTCCTGACGTACGATTCTATCTACGTGACATCGTTTTTGGACTTCCAGTCAAGCCATGTCACATCGTTTTAGAACTTACTACCAAGACATGTTACATCGTTTTAGAGCTTACAACCAAGCCATGTCACATCGTTTCAGAACTTAAACCAAGCCATGTCACATCGTTTTAGAACTTAACAACCAAGCCATGTCATATCGTTTTAGAACTTAACCAAGCCATGCCACATCGTTTTAGAACTTACAACCATGTCATGTCACATCGTTTTAGAACTTAACAACCAAGTCATGTCACATCGTTTTAGAACTTAACAACCAAGCCATGTCATATCGTTTTAGAACATACAACCAAGACATGTCACTTCATTTTAGAACTTAAAACCATGCCATGTCATATCGTTTTAGAACTTACAACCAAGTCATGTCACATCGTTTTAGAACTTAACCAAGCCATGTCACCTCGTTTTAGAACTTAACCAAGCCATGTCACCTCGTTTTAGAACTTACAACCAAGCCATATCACATCGTTTTAGAACTTACAACCAAGACATGTCACTTCATTTTAGAACTTCCAGTCAAGCCATGTCACATCGTTTTTGAACTTACAATCAAGCCATGTCACATCGTTTTAGAACTTAACCAAGCCATGTCACACCGTTTTAGAACTTAACTAAGCCATGTCACATCGTTTTAGAACTTACAACAAAGCCATGTCACATCGTTTTAGAACTCAACCAAGCCATGTCACATCGTTTTAGAACTTAACCAAGCCATGTCACATCGTTTTAGAACTTACAACAAAGCCATGTCACATCGTTTTAGAACTTACAACCAAGACATGTGACATCGTTTTAGAACTTACAACCAAGACATGTCACACCGTTTTAGAACTTAACCAAGCCATGTCACATCGTTTTAGAACTTAACCAAGCCATGTCACATCGTTTTAGAACTTACAACCAAGACATGTCACATCGTTTTAGAACTTACAACCAAGACATGTCACATCGTTTTAGAACTTAAACCAAGACATGTCACATCGTTTTAGAACTTACAACCAAGACATGTCACACCGTTTTAGAACTTACAACCAAGACATGTCACATCGTTTCAGAACTTCCACTCAAGCCATGTCACACCGTTTCGGAACTTCCACTCAAGCCATGACTATGTCATATCGTTTTAGAACTTCCAGTCAAGCCATGTCTGTGTCACATCGTTTTAGAACTTCCAATCAAGCCATGTCACATCATTTCAGGACTTCCAATCAAACCATGTCACATCATTTCAGGACTTCCAATCAAGCCATGTCACATCATTTCAGGACTTCCAATCAAACCATGTCACATCATTTCAGGACTTACAATCAAACCATGTCACATCATTTCAGGAATTTCAATCAAACCATGTCACATCATTTCAGGAATTTCAATCAAACCATGTCACATCATTTCAGGACTTACAATCAAACCATGTCACATCATTTCAGGAATTTCAATCAAACCATGTCACATCATTTCAGGATACAATCAAACCATGTCACATCATTTCAGGATACAATCAAACCATGTCACATCATTTCAGGAATTTCAATCAAGCCATGTCACATCATTTCAGGACTTTCAATCAAGCCATGTTACTTACTGCCCAGCCGACCACAAAGGAAGCATTTCAGTGCTGACCACTCGTCAGTCTTACTTCAATGAACAGATGAGTGAATGAGATGTAATAAGTAGAAACTATGTGAACCTATAGGCATCAAGATAAACACCCAAACAGACAAGATAATTCCAAACAAGCGCTAAATCTTAAAACCAAGCGATAATCCAACAGACCAAACAGCCACTCCACGCCACCACAACACGGTCTACCCCCGCCACAAACCTCCATCACCAACACCACCTCCCAAAAAGTACCTGGACAGCAAAATGACCCACATTAATGCAGAGAACGAAAGAGACAAAGGTAGGAAGAAACGGGTCCATCTGTTACAACAGCCTGACGAAGTGATTCCTGAACACTGTCTGCCTTCACTTTCCTTGTGGTGTTCCCCCATTGGGAATTCCCGCAAAGTCCTCACTGTCTTTCCCACTTCCTTCTGACAGACGCTTCTGTTCAGTGTAGCAGTCCTGAAAGCCCAGTGTCTTTTTCAGTGTTCTTCCTCTCCCTCAGCTTGTTTCTTTGTCTGTCTGTCATTCTCTCTGTTGCTCTGTCTCTGTTTCTCTCTGCCTCTTTCTCTCTGTCTCTCTATCTCTCTCTCTCCCCTCTCTCTCTCCATCTTCTTCCCCCTCTCTCTCCCTCCCCCCCTCTCTCTCTCTCCCTCTCTCTCTCCCTCTCTCTCTCTCTCTCCCCCCTCTCTCTCCCCCCCCTCTCTATCCCCCTCTCTCTCTCCCCCTCTCTCTCCCTCCCTCTCTCTCCCTCTCTCTCTCCCCCCTCTCTATCCATCTCTCTCTCCCTCTCTCTCCCCCTCTCTCTCCCTCCCCCCTCTCTCTCTCCCTCTCTCTCTCCCTCTCTCTCACTCTCTCTCCCCCCCTCTCTCTCCCCCTCTCTCTCTCCCCCTCTCTCTCCCTCCCTCTCTCTCCCTCTCTCTCTCCCCTCTCTCTCTATCCATCTCTCTCTCCCTCTCTCTCCCCCTCTCTCTCTCCCTCTCTCTCCCGCTCTTTCTCTCTCCCTCCCCCTCTCTCTGCCTCTATTTATTAATGCATTATGTGAGATGTTTGCAGACGATACAACAATACATACAAATCACACTACAATAGACAAAGTGTACTATGCTCTGCAACAAAGCATTAATGATATAGTTAGATGGTCCAATTTAAATCACATGCGTCTCCATCCAAAAAAAAACGAAATGTCTCATACTCACCACCAGACAGAAACGCCAAAATTTTTCACACAACCTTCCACCCTTTTCCATTAATGGTCATCCAATAGAAGAAGTTGATAATCATAAAATTCTTGGAGTCACCATTGATAACAACTTATCTTGGTCCAGTCATATTATGTCATTATGCAAAACCCTATCCAAAAAGATTTATCAGCTTTCCAGAATTAAACATTTTCTTGATTTGCATTGTAGAAAATTATTCTTTTTTGCTTATATTGAATCACATATTAACTATGCGTCAACACTCTGGGATTCAGCTAGCGATAATATACTAAAACATTTACTAAGTCTGCATAGACGAGCTCTTAAATTAATCCTTCTGAAATCTTCATCACTGACTGCTGACGACTACAGACATTTAGATATTCTTCCCCTAAAGCTTAAACTTGAATACAACAAAGCAGTTTTTATTTTTAAAATCATGTCTAATTATGCTCCATCTTTGAGAGATAGATTTCCCACCACGCTAGTCCGCCAGACCAACAAGATTAAGATCCCCATTCCAAGAGTAGATCTGTTTAAATCCAGTCTCATTTATTCAGGAGGCTGTTTATGGAACAATATTTCATCCAATCTTAATGTTCAGAAAAGCATTCAAGAATTCAAAAAACATTACCATACACACCTTATGGACAAATATGTCAACAATCCTACTTAACTTGACTTTATCTTATTGAATACGCATATATAGTTTAATTGTATGTCTAACCGCTATCGCACTACTTAATGATATACAACCACAATCAGTGCCCTGTCGGGGAGGGGGGGGGGGGGCTTGGGAGGGGCTGTTTTTTTTTTTTTTTTTTTTTTTTTTTTTTTTTTTTAGGGGGGATGGTTTGATCTTTTTCCTTCATGACATGATGATGTTTGTATCATGATTATGTAAATGTACATGTTTATTATGTAGATGTGCATGTTTAAATGTGAATGTGAATGTCATGTCTTTATTTCTTCATCTCTTTGCTACTTTGTGGATGTTTTGATTCATATTCAATTTCCATTTGCCCTGAGGGCTGGATGAAAAAAAGCACATGTATGCTTATTCCACTTCCCTCAATAAAAAACTTCGTTCGTTCGTTCGTTCCCCCTCTCTCTCTCTCCCTCTCTCACTCTCTCTCTGGCACAGATAATGACAATTTACAGACTGTACAAGACTCTGACGTGCGTGTACCTAACACTGATGTTTGTGCACACGATGGTGCATATGCAACTGAAGAAGACACACAGTATCGTAAAGATCGCAATACAGACAGTACAGCAGACAGTACAGAAATCAATCACAAAACAAACAGTTCCCGTCCGCAGAATGACTGCGTTGACATGATTTCGGAACAGGGCAACACCACAGATCACAGAGACAGATGACACGACAGAATCAGCTGACAAACATAAACATGACCCTGCACTGGTGACACACACTGAAAAACAAACCACCCGACACGGTGACGTCATGACAAACTCTGCAGGTGAAGCGAAGCAGGCATCAGGGACGGCACGCAGAACAACACGTGCACAGTCCACAAAGACCAGAAGTCATTCTTGCACAAGCGGCACACCCAAACGCCAGTCCACACTACATGAAACCACAGCCAGACACACACACAGGCAAGAGAACAACAAATAGGGATTCGGCCAGGCCTGTGTCGACAGAAATTTAAAATTTGTCACTTATAATATTGAAGGTTTATCACTTGTATATGATACTGATGTAAGATCTTATCTTTGTACTTTTGATTTCTGTCTTTTGTTTGAAACATTTGCGACAAAGTTCCCATCTCAATTATTTCCTGAGCATGACGTTTTTATTACTCCAGGAGTTCGTTTATCTGAGGGAGTAACTGCGCGTTTATCTGGTGGCCTGACACTGCTTGTGAAAAAGGAACTGTCTAAATATATAGAAAAATATATGTAGAATATGACAATATTGTTGTTGTGAAAATATCACGCGAACTTTTTGCTTATGACTCGCCAGTCCTTTTGATCGGTTTGTATTTACCGCCCAGTTCATCTGACTACTATCGTGACACTGATATCAATAATGGGGTTGCAATCTTAGAACAATGTATGATGGACCTCACTGAAGCGTACGGTGATTGTCCATTTTTGCTGATGGGAGATTTCAACTCGCGTACAGGAGGAAAGAACATATGCAATGACAGCGTCAACCTTGGTATGGACCCCTTAGATGACGATGATGGAGAGACGACACGAACATCCAAGGACAAAGTTTGTAATGATTTTGGAAAGTATTTGTTAAATTTGTGTAAATGCTTTGATTTATGTATACTTAATGGCAGTATTGAAGGTGATGTTGATTTCGGTAACTACACATACATCTCACCGAGTGGATGTAGTGTTGTTGATTACTTTATTGTTTCCCATACCTTGCTAAAATTATGTAAACAGTTGAACGTATCACCAAGAATTGAGTCGAAACACATGCCTGTTGAACTTTATTGTGGAAATGTTACTTTTGAAACCGAGCAAAATGTGACAGCAAATGTTATAAGAATTGAAAAACTGAGATGGGATCCCGAAAAAGTAAACGACTTCCTTGGTAAATTGTCTGAAGCTGAATTCAAGAACAACTTGGAAAAGGCTACAAATCTAATTAACACTGATGTTAATGAAGCAATTAGTTGTGTTAACAAAGCATTGTATAATGCAAGCTCCTGTATGAAAAAAATAATCACTGTGGGGAGAGAAAAAACAGACTCTTGGTTTGATTCTGAGTGCAAAGACTCAAAACGCGAACTCCGCCGAGATTTGCGTAAGTTGTATAACGTTAAAACGGCATGTAACAAGGCCAGAGCAAGAAGCGGTGGGAGGGAACACCAAGTTGGAGATGGCGGTAGTGAGGACAGCGTGCAGTTAGATGAGGAAAAAAGAGTGAGGGAACAATACAATCACAAGCGAAGGGAATATAAAGAACTGTTAAGGATAAAGCGGAAGGCCCATCGTGAAAAAGTTGTGAAATCGTTACATGAAAATATCAGTAATTCAAAAGAATTTTGGGGCAAGATAAAATCCTTCACAAATAAAGCTACGATAAGTAATTCTATTAGCAAGGACGAATGGTTCCAGCACTTCTCTGAAATCTTCCAATCAGATGTTTGTCAGGAAGTTGTAAATGAAAATGTTTTAAATCAGCCAGAAACACAACCTGGTGATGAACATGACCAGTATGATACTGATGTTCTTGAAAAAGACATAACTGAAGGCGAAGTATTCGCAGCTATTCGTGCTCTGAAAAACGGAAAAGCTGCAGGCCCCGATGGCATAATAGGGGAGGTTTTCAAACACGCAGCTCTTGTTATTGTGCCATTTCTGGTTATACTTTTCAACAAACTGTTCACCTCGGGTATATATCCATCCCAGTGGACAGAAGCGGTTATTCAGCCACTTCATAAGAAAGGTGATAAGAACTCTCCCGACAATTATAGGGGTATATCCCTTTTGAATGTTTGCAGTAAACTTTATAGCCACATTTTAAACCAACGACTTAGTAAGTGGATTGAAGAGAACAGTGTTATAAATGAAAGTCAGGCAGGTTTTAGGAAGAAATACAGTACAATCGATCATGTCTTTACTCTGTTTGCATTGGTTCAAAAACAACTGTCTTATCATAAGAAATTATATGTCGCATTCATAGATTTTAGAAAAGCATTTGATTCAGTTGTACGAATAAATTTGTGGAATGTCCTTAAAAAAAGAGGCATACACGGAAAAATGTATAATGCAATAACTAGCATGTATCATGTTGTGAAAGCCAGAGTTAGAGCAGGCGGTGAATTAAGTAATGCTTTCATGTGTCCCACAGGCCTTAAACAAGGGGAAGTGTGCAGTCCTGTCTTATTTTCTTTATTTATCAACGAACTAGCATCTGAGATTATTAACAAAGGAAAGCATGGTGTTCAGCTGATACCTGATGTACTAGAAATACTTATTCTTATGTTTGCTGATGACATAATTCTGATATCTGACTCTGTAACTGGTCTGCAAAATCAGCTGAATGTGCTATATGATACGGCCATGAATCTTGGCTTGATTGTGAACCTTGACAAGTCTAACGTTGTTGTGTTTAGAAATGGTGGGTACTTATCGGAAAATGAAAGGTGGTTTTATGGAAAAGCAAAAATGACAGTTGTAAACATGTATAAGTATCTAGGTGTCATTTTGTCAACAAAACTAACTTTTTCCCATACATTACATGATATGGCTGGCAGGGCAAAAAAGGGGGTGATTAGTATTTTCAAGTTATTCCGATCAGTTGGTGAAAAATGCCCAAAAATATTTTTTAAACTATTTGATGCGCAAATTCAACCAATGCTTAGTTACGGGGCGGAAGTTTGGGGTCTGATTGCAAATCTTGATGTAATAGAGAAAGTGCATACATTTGCGCTAAAACGGTTCTTGAATGTGAGTGTTAGAACACCAAATGCAATGGTTTATGGTGAACTGGGCAGATTTCCCTTGTATATTAATATATACTTGAGGTGCATCAAGTACTGGCTAAGAATTGTCAAAATGCCAGAACATCGGTTACCACTGAAAGCATATAAAATGTTACTATTTATCCATCAGCAGAATCGGAATACATGGGCCACATCTGTTTGTTTCTTGTTACATAAATATGGATTTCAGGAGGTTTGGGAGAATCAGGGGGTGGGAAATGAAAAAGAATTTCTAAGCACATTAAAAAACAGACTGGTAAATGAATACAAAGAACGTTGGTCTTTACAGCTATCAGACAGTGAGCGTTTCTCACTATATCGTACTTTTAAAAGTAGTCTTGTACTATCACCATTTTTGTTGGAGCTGAAACATATTCAAGCCAGAATTAGCTTAACACGTTTACGACTTGGTGTGTCACAACTCAATACACATAAATTACGTTTTAAACGTAATGTAACAGATGATGAGCTGTCTTGTCCTTTCTGTGATTTTCAAAAAGAAACGGAAGTTCACTTTGTGTTACAATGCCCTCAATATGCTGACCTGAGACAACAGTATATCCCCTCTAAGTATTATAATACTCCGTCCTTGTTTAATATGACATTGCTTTTTGCAAGTGAAAACAAATCATTGGTTATGCGCTTGGCTATATTCCTAGACAAAGCTTTGAAGGTTCGTTGCTTATAGTGTTATGTTTGTGTTGCGCCTATGCATTTACCTGTAACCACCCCTATTGACATGGGCCAATGGCCTTTTCATTAAAACATTTCAGTGTTCAGTGTTCTCACTCTCTCTCCCCCTCTCTCTCTATTCCCCCCTCTCTCTCTCCCTCTCTCTCCCCCTCTCTCTCTATCCATCTCTACCTATCCATCTCTCCCTCCCTCTCTCTCTCCCCTCTCTCTCTCCCCTCTCTCTCCCTCTCTCTCCCGCTCTCTCTCTCCCTCCCTCCCTCTCTCTCCCTCTCTCTCTCCCTCCCTCTACCTCTCTCTCTCCCTCCCTCCCTCTCCCTCTCTCTCTCTCTCTCTCTCCCTCTCTCTCCTCTCTCTCTCTCTCTCTCTCTCTCTCTCTCTCTCTCTCTCTCCCCCTCCCTCTCTCTCCCCTCTCTCTCTCCCCTCTCTCCCCTCTCTCTCCCCCTCTCTCTCTATCCATCTCTCCCCCCCCCTCTCTCCCCCTCTTTCTGTCCCTCTCCCGCTCTCTGTTCCTCCCTCCCTCTCTCTCTCCCTCTCCCCCTCTCTCTCTATCCATCTCCCTCCCTCCCTCCCTCTCTCCCTCTCCCCCCCTCTCTCTATCCATCTCTCCCTCCCTCCCTCTCTCTCTCCAATGAACCAATGGAAGTGAGCGACACGTGAGTGGAGAGCGAGCACAGTGGTGTGAGGTGGAGGTGGGGTGGGGTGGGGATGTGGGTGGTTTGGGGGTGTGGGTGGTGTGGTGTGGGGGTAGGGGTGGTGTGGGGGGTCGTGGGGGTGGTGTGGTGTGGTGGTGGTGTGGGAGTGGTGAGGGGGTGGGGGGGGGGGGGTAAGGGCGTGGGGGTGGTGTGTGGGGGTGGTGGGGATGGTGTGGGGGTGTTCAGAGCGGAACAGAAATGGTCCTTTTTGTGTTCCCATTTTCCTCCAACCATTCCATTCCATTCATCCCTCTCCCCACCCGCATCCCCACCGCCTACATCAATCTTTCTCCGAAGGTGAACGTGAGAATGGATGCAGTTGAACAGTGTGTCTATATCTGTATCTGACTGTCTCTGTCTGTCTGTCTGGACGTGGGTACGTACAACTGTCTGTCTGTCTCTGTCTCTTTATCTCTATCTCTCTGTCACACACACACACACACACACGCACACACACACACACACACACACACACACACACACACACACACACAGAGAGAGAGAGAGAGAGAGAGAGAGAGAGAGAGAGAGAGAGAGAGACCAATCAGGATTTCATAGACCGATGAATATTTCTGGATATTATCGTTCACTTGTTGATGTCGAGTGATAACAGCTTCCTGAGAACATGAGCAGCGCATGGATTTTATTTTAGAATTTAAAACAAAAAGAAAGCAGTGAGAAAGAGGGAAAAACAACAAAGTAATGAGAGAGACAGACAGAGAAATATAGAGAGAGAGGGAGAGAGAGAGAGAACGAACGAAGCTTTTCACTGAGGGAAGTAGAATAAGCATACATGTGTTGTTTTTTTTTTTACATCCAGCCCTCAGGGAAAAAGAAATTGAAAATGAATCAATATAGATAAAGAGACAGACAGACTGACTGACTGACTGACAGACACACAGTCAAACCTAAAGCTAAAGAGTGAATGGAATGGACTAACAGAAAAAACCGATTAATATCCAGTATCTATATTTGCAGCAACAACAAAATGTGATGTGTACAGGACCTTTCGTGGCCCCTTGCCAATTGCTGCAACTTTTCTTTGGTCTCAGGAGTATTTTGTTCGTTGAGTTCTGTTCGGTAAGTTCCTATTATGTCCCTTGAGAGAGTCCACCTTTGGCAAACACATCAGCCCTGAAGCCACAGTGTGCTCCAGAAGTACAGAAACACTGGTGCACGATTATTGTGTATCTTCTCTCGAGAATGATCTGGTCTGTGCTAAACTGCCAACTACGGACACCAGAATATCTGTATGACGTGTGTGTGTGTGTGTGTGTGTGTGTGTGTGTGTGTGTGTGTGTGTGTGTGTGTGTGTGTGTGTGTGTGTGTGTGTGTGTGTGTGTGTGTGTGTGTGTGTGTGTGTAAGGGGGGAGGGCGGGAAGAGGGGAGTTGGGGGCGAGCTTCACTTTGCGGAGGCGTTTTTTATGGGTATTCGATTTCTTCTAAACATGAATCTTTCTGTTCTCTTTAGTCATATTAATTTTTCTTATCAACAGATGACGTTTAACGTTTGCATGCAGACGATGGAAGATCTTGTTTTGCTGTCGTTTTTGTGTGATGTGTTATTACTTGTGAAGAATTGTTTCTCTCATTTAGTCAAACAAAGTAACTTTGGTGTGTTATGACCTTTGCAGAATTATTTCTCGTTTAGTCAAAGTAACGTTGGTGTGTTATTACTTGTGAAGAATTGTTTCTCTCATTTAGTCAAACAAAGTAAAGTTGGTGTGTTATTACTTGTGAAGAATTGTTTCTCTCATTTAGTCAAACAAAATGACATTGGTGTGTTATTACTTGTGAAGAATTGTTTCTCTCATTTAGTCAAACAAAATGACATTGGTGTGTTATTACTTGTGAAGAATTGTTTCTCTCATTTAGTCAAACAAAATGACGTTGGTGTGTTATTACTTGTGAAGAATTGTTTCTCTCATTTAGTCAAACAAAATGACGTTGGTGTGTTATTACATGTGAAGAATTGTTTCTCTCATTTAGTCAAACAAAATGACGTTGGTGTGTTATTACTTGTGAAGAATGTGTGTTATTACTTGTGAAGAATTGTTTCTCTCATGTCGTCAAACAAAGTGACGTTTCGGTCTTGTTTGGATGTGCCAAGGAGTAGGGCACGAGAGCGGCTTTGTATCGGAGTTTAAAGATAGACTTATAGCATGTTACAAACAATACCGGCACGGAGAATTAGAGAGAAATGATATATATAAATGGTTTTATTTATTTAAATCACTATTTCAAACGGAGAAGTATATTAAGATTACAACAAATAAATGGTATAAAATCTGCTTTGCGAAGCTCAGAGTACTTGGACCGAATGCCAACAGAAGATGGTTCGATTCAGACGTAACATCTCCTTGCCCAATGTGTGGCTAAAGCCCAGAAGGTGAAAATCATTTCATATTCAGCTGCAAAAGATACGATGAACTGCGAAAAAACTGTACCCTTTTCAAAACAGCTCCAGCGCAGAGAAAAGATTTGTTTGGCATACTGATGACAGAAAATGAAGATATGAAACTTTCTCCAGCAAAATATGTATCTGAGGCAATGAATATACTGAAAACGTCCATTATCGGTCCAAATACTCATTAATCAATTGAAAATTAGTGTGGGTTCTTTGAGGAAAAAAGCATGGATAAAAAGGAAGGCCTACATTTGGATGGCCAATCTCGGCATTGTAATTATTTGATGTGTTCGTATTCATATGGTGGGTTTTGATGTTGAGGCATGAATAATTATTTCAGGATTTATATGTACTTTAGTATGTGTTTGGACTGATATGATGTGTGTCGATGTTACTCGTGAATATTTATTATATGATTTTTCTGTACTTTGTTTTCTGTGTACTGTCCAAACCTTGGAGACGAAAGACTGAAAAAAAGGCACATTACCATCTTGTCTAAGCTAATGACAAAGTGCCAAAGTGTCGTGGCACATTACCCCCTTGTCACATGTACTCTAAGCTAATGACAAAGTGCCAAAGTGTCGCAAATCTCTTATTAGTTTATGTTTTTTCAGTTCTGATTTTGTTTTGTTTTTTGTATTTTTCTTTTTTGTTTTTATTTGTTTGTTTTTGTTTTTTGTTGCTTTTTAAAAAAATTGTTTTTGTTTTCTATTCCATTTTTATCTATTTTGCACCATTTTGATCTGATTAGTACCTACTATGTCACCAGAACTTTTCAGCTAATGACATTAAACATTTCAGTGTTTCAGTGTTCAGTGTTCTCTCTATTTATATACCCTTGCAGGTAATGACAATAAAGTGTCAAAGTGTCTCCTTCTGATTCTGTCTGTCTGTCTGTCTTTGTCTCTCTCTATCTCTTTCTCACTTTATGTTTGTCTCTGTCTATCTCTCTTTCTCTCTCAAACACACACACACACACACACACACACACACACACACA
>NC_134900.1:40247953-40250453 GCF_041734735.1 Babylonia areolata
ATTGGTGACGTGAAGGTCTGTTGTGTGCCATGGATTGATTGGTGACGTGAAGGTGTGTGGTGTGCTATGGATTGATTGGTGACGTGAAGGTCTGTGGTGTGCCATGGATTGATTGGTGACGTGAAGGTCTGTTGTGTGCCATGGATTGATTGGTGACGTGAAGGTGTGTGGTGTGCTATGGATTGATTGGTGACGTGAAGGTCTGTGGTGTGCCATGGATTGATTGGTGACGTGAAGGTCTGTTGTGTGCCATGGATTGATTGGTGACGTGAAGGTGTGTGGTGTGCCATGGATTGATTGGTGACGTGAAGGTCTGTGGTGTGCCATGGATTGATTGGTGACGTGAAGGTGTGTGGTGTGTCATGGATTGATGTGATTGATTGGTGACGTAAAGTTGTTTGGTGTGCCATGGATTGATTGGTGACGTGAAGGTGTGTGGTGTGCCATGGATTGATGTGATTAATTGGTGACGTAAAGTTGTTTAGTATGCCATGGATTGATTGGTGACGTGAAGGTGTGTGGTGTGCCATGGATTGATGTGATTGATTGGTGACGTAAAGTTGTTTGGTGTGTCATGGATTGCTGTGACGTGAAGGTGTTTGGTGTGCCATGGATTGATTGGTGACGTGAAGGTCTGTGGTGTGCCATGGATTGATGTGACGTGAAGGTCTCTGGTGTGCCATGGATTGGTTGGTGACGTGAAGGTCTGTGGTGTGCCATGGATTGATGTGATTGATTGGTAACGTAACGGTCTGTGGTGTGCCATGGATTGATTGGTGACGTGAAGGTGTTTGGTGTGCCATGGATTGATTGGTGACGTGAAGGTGTTTGGTGTGCCATGGATTGATTGGTGACGTGAAGGTCTGTTGTGTGCCATGGATTGATTGGTGACGTGAAGGTCTGTTGTGTGCCATGGATTGATTGGTGACGTGAAGGTCTGTTGTGTGCCATGGATTGATTGGTGACGTGAAGGTGTGTGGTGTGCCATGGATTGATTGGTGACGTGAAGGTGTGTGGTGTGCCATGGATTGATTGGTGACGTGAAGGTGTGTGGTGTGCCATGGATTGATTGGTGACGTGAAGGTGTGTGGTGTGCTATGGATTGATTGGTGACGTGAAGGTCTGTGGTGTGCCATGGATTGATTGGTGACGTGAAGGTGTTTGGTGTGCCATGGATTGATTGGTGACGTGAAGGTCTGTGGTGTGCAATGGATTGATTGGTGACGTGAAGGTGTGTGGTGTGTCATGGATTGATTGGTGACGTGAAGGTGTTTGGTGTGCCATGGATTGATTGGTGACGTGAATGTGTGTGGTGTGCCATGGATTGATTGATGTGACGTGAAGGTGTGTATGTGCCATGGATTGATTGGTGACGTGAAGGTCTGTTGTGTGCCATGGATTGATTGATGACAGGTTGGTGACGTGAAGGTCTGTGGTGTGCCACGGATTGATGTTATTGATTGGTGACGTGAAGGTGTGTGGTGTGCCATGGATTGATGTTATTGATTGGTGACGTGAAGGTCTGTGGTGTGCCACGGATTGATGTTATTGATTGGTGACGTGAAGGTGTGTGGTGTGCCATGGATTGATGTTATTGATTGGTGACGTGAAGGTGTGTGGTGTGCCACGGATTGATGTTATTGATTGGTGACGTGAAGGTGTGTGGTGTGCCATGGATTGATGTTATTGATTGGTGACGTGAAGGTGTGTGGTGTGCCTTGGATTGATGTGACTGGTGTGTGACGTGAAGGTCTGTGGTGTGCTATGGATTGAAGTGACAGGTTGGTGACGTGAAGGTGTGTGGTGTGCCATGGATTGATGTTATTGATTGGTGACGTTAAGGTCTGTGGTGTGCCATGGATTGAGGTGACTAGTTAGTGACGTGAAGGTCTGTGGTCACCTCCTGCCCAGAACTGAGGTGTGCCATGGACTCAGATAGGAAGACTGGGCCGACAGAGCTGAGGGTCATCCACTTCGCGAAAGCGACTTTGGAAGTGCTGCTCTACTTTCCAGACCGATAACTGCAGGTGTTTGCGCTTCACGGGCTTAATTGATGCTGTAACGAAGCGTAGGGTATAGCGTAAGGTACAGCGTAGGATGCAGCGTAGGGTACAGCGTAAGGTGCAGCGTGAGGTACAGCGTAAGGTGAAGCGTGAGGTACAGCGTAAGGTGCAGCGTAAGGTGCAGCGTGAGGTGCAGCGTAGAGTACGGCGTAAGGTACAGCGTAAGGTGCAGCGTAGGGTACAGCGTAAGGTGAAGCATGAGGTACAGCGTAGGGTGCAGCGTAAGGTGCAGTGTAGGGTACAGCGTGAGGTGCAGCGTAAAGTGCAGTGTAGGGTACAGCGTAAGGTGAAGCATGAGGTACAGCGTAGGGTGCAGCGTGAGGTACATGTATACAGCGTAAGGTGCAGCGTCAGGTACAGCGTAAGGTGAAGCATGAGGTACAGCGTAGGATGCAGCGTAAGGTGCAGCGTGAGGTGCAGTGTAGGGTACAGCGTCA
>NC_134900.1:40255453-40309952 GCF_041734735.1 Babylonia areolata
GGAGATGGCGGATGGCGGGGTGGGGGAGGATGGCGGGGTGGGAGATGGCGGATGGCGGGGTGGGGGAGGATGGCGGGGTGGGGGAGGATGGCGGGGTGGGGGATGGGAGATGGCGGATGGCGGGGTGGGGGAGGATGGCGGGGTGGGGGATGGCGGGGTGGGGGATGGCGGGGTGGGGGAGGATGGCGGGGTGGGGGATGGCGGGGTGGGGGAAGGGAGATGGCGGATGGCGGGGTGGGGGATGGGAGATGGCGGATGGCGGGGTGGGGGAGGATGGCGGGGTGGGAGATGGCGGATGGCGGGGTGGGGGATGGCGGGGTGGGGGATGGGAGATGGCGGATGGCGGGGTGGGGGAGGATGGCGGGGTGGGAGATGGCGGATGGCGGGGTGGGAGATGGCGGGGTGGGGGATGGGAGATGGCGGATGGCGGGGTGGGGGATGGCGGGGTGGGGAATGGCGGGGTGGGGGATGGCGGGGTGGGGGATGGCGGGATGGGGATGTCGGGTTGGGGATGGGGGTGGCTACACTGGTCTGTAGCCAAACACTGGCTTACATGTGTGGCGCTTCGGAAAACAGGTTAGATTTTTTTTATCATCATTATTATTATTTCAAGTTGTTGTTGTTGTTGTTGTTGTTGTTGTTGTTGTTGTTGTTGTTGTTGTTGTTGTTGTTCTTCTTCTTCTTCTTCTTCTTCTTCTTCTTCTTCTTCTTCTTCTTCTTCTTCTTCTTCTTCTTCTTCTTCTTCTTCTTCTTCTTCTTCTTCTTCTTATTATTATTATTATTACTTTTTTGATTGAATCTATAAATTGGATGGGGTAGAAAGGAAGGTGGGAACCGTTGGATACAGTGTACACATCTACAGGGAAGGCGGAAAGGACGACAGGAAGGGGATACAGTGTACACATCTACAGGGAAGGCGGAAAGGACGACAGGAAGGGGATACAGTGTACACATCTACAGGGAAGGCGGAAAGGACGACAGGAAGGGGATACAGTGTACACATCTACAGGGAAGGCGGAAAGGACGACAGGAAGGGGATACAGTGTACACATCTACAGGGAAGGCGGAAAGGACGACAGGAAGGGGATACAAACACCGCGGGACAAGAGAATTCTCGGGTGCAGAACCTCCACAAGATGGGAGTGCTGTTTCTAATGCAAGCTTCCCCTGGTTTCCCCACGGAGGAAGAGAAAAACATATTGTAGATCTTGGGGCAGGGAAGAGAGAGGGAGAGAGAGAGAGGGGGGGGGGGTGTACAAAGAATGAAAACGACACCCAGATAAAGCTGAACCAAGGACAAGCAAACATCGTGCAACACATGGGAGCAGTGCCGCCTGGTCATCGGTTTTGAGTGAAGATAGGTTGGTTTTTGTTTTTTTGTTTTTTTGTCTGTCTTTGTCTGTGCCCCTCTCTGTCTTTGTCTCTGTCTGTCTGTCTGTCTCTCTCCCTCTCTCTCTCTCTTGAATCCTTGAATAAAAACGTTTTGAGTTCTCTCTCTCTCTCTCTCTCTCTCTCTCTCTCTCTCTCTCTCTGTGGATCTCATTCTATGTACATCTCTCTCTCTCTCTCTCTCTGTCTCTCTCTCTCTCTCTTCTCTTCTCTTACTCTCTCTGTCTCGCACACACACACGCACACACACACACACATACAAACCACCGCCCCGTTCCCCACTCTGTCCAACCATCTCACACATTCCATGCCGCCTCACGTGTTCTCTTGTCCGCTCAAACAAACATTACAAGTTTATCGTCCTCGCCGGACCAAAAAGTCAACATTGTAAAACCCTCTCCTTCCCTTCACTGTGCTGGCTGCAACTGCTGTGTTTGTCCTTTCCTTCCTTCCTCGCTTTATTTTCTTCCTTTGTTCATTTCTTTCTTTCTATCAGAAAGCTTGCTTCAGGCGTCCTTGTCAAGAGGTTTGGCACTGAAAAGCAGGCTGTGATAGTTTCAGGTCCAGTTCAGAAAGGGTTTGAACTTGTGATAGTTTCAGGTCCAGTTCAGAAAGGGTTAGAACTGATCGACGTACACCACAGGAAGTCTGATAAAAAAAACAAACGAAACGAGAGGTAACAGACAAACAAAAAAGGTGCCTGGTATTGTATGTTTAATCCCAGCGCGATTGCCAAGCGCACGCGCGCGCGCGCGCGCGCGCGTGTGTGTGTGTATGTGTGTGCGTATGTGTGTGTGTGTGTGTGTGCGTGTGTGTGTATGAATTGCTATGTGATAGGGGACCGGTTGCATTCAGTGAGAATGAACAGAAAAGCAAACTGTTTCCACAGATGTTTTTCTTTATTTTCTATTTTTTACGTTGAGATTACAGGTCAGGTTGTCAAGTCACCATTCTTTAGGGCTGTCCCTTCAGATTACAGGTCAGGTTGTCAGTCACCATTCTTTAGGGCTGTCCCTTCAGATTACAGATTACAGGTCAGGTTGTCAAGTCACCATTCTTTAGGGCTGTCCTTTCAGATTACAGGTCAGGTTGTCAAGTCACTATTCTTTAGGGCTGTCCTTTCAGATTACAGGTCAGGTTGTCAGTCATCATTCTTTAGGGCTGTCCTTTCAGATTACAGGTCAGGTTGTCAAGTCACCATTCTTTAGGGCTGTCCTTTCAGATTACAGGTCAGGTTGTCAAGTCACCATTCTTTAGGGCTGTCCTTTCAGATTACAGGTCAGGTTGTCAAGTCACCATTCTTTAGGTCTGTCCTTTCAGATTACAGGTCAGGTTGTCAGTCACCATTCTTTAGGGCTGTCCCTTCAGATTACAGGTCAGGTTGTCAAGTCACCATTCTTTAGGGCTGTCCTTTCAGATTACAGGTCAGGTTGTCAGTCATCATTCTTTAGGGCTGTCCTTTCAGATTACAGGTCAGGTTGTCAAGTCACCATTCTTTAGGTCTGTCCTTTCAGATTACAGGTCAGGTTGTCAGTCATCATTCTTTAGGGCTGTCCTTTCAGATTACAGGTCAGGTTGTCAAGTCACCATTCTTTAGGGCTGTCCTTTCAGATTACAGGTCAGGTTGTCAAGTCACCATTCTTTAGGGCTGTCCTTTCAGATTACAGGTCAGGTTGTCAAGTCACCATTCTTTAGGTCTGTCCTTTCAGATTACAGGTCAGGTTGTCAAGTCACCATTCTTTAGGGCTGTCCTTTCAGATTACAGGTCAGGTTGTCAGTCATCATTCTTTAGGGCTGTCCCTTCAGATTACAGGTCAGGTTGTCAAGTCACCATTCTTTAGGGCTGTCCCTTCAGATGACAGATTACAGGTCAGGTTGTCAAGTCACCATTTTTTAGGGCTGTCCCTTCAGATTACAGATTACAGGTCAGGTTGTCAAGTCACCATTCTTTAGGGCTGTCCCTTCAGATTACAGGTCAGGTTGTCAAGTCATCATTCTTTAGGGCTGTCCCTTCAGATTACAGGTCAGGTTGTCAAGTCACCATTCTTTAGGGCTGTCCCTTCAGATTACAGATTACAGGTCAGGTTGTCAGTCACCATTCTTTAGGGCTGTCCCTTCAGATGACAGATTACAGGTCAGGTTGTCAGTCACCATTCTTTAGGGCTGTCCCTTCAGATTACAGGTCAGGTTGTCAAGTCACCATTCTTTAGGGCTGTCCCTTCAGATGACAGATTACAGGTCAGGTTGTCAGTCACCATTCTTTAGGGCTGTCCCTTCAGATTACAGGTCAGGTTGTCAAGTCACCATTCGTTAGGGCTGTCCTTTCAGATTACAGGTCAGGTTGTCAAGTCATCATTCTTTAGGGCTGTCCCTTCAGATTACAGGTCAGGTTGTCAAGTCACCATTCTTTAGGGCTGTCCCTTCAGATGACAGATTACAGGTCAGGTTGTCAAGTCACCATTTTTTAGGGCTGTCCCTTCAGATGACAGATTACAGGTCAGGTTGTCAGTCACCATTCTTTAGGGCTGTCCCTTCAGATTACAGGTCAGGTTGTCAAGTCACCATTCTTTAGGGCTGTCCCTTCAGATTACAGGTCAGGTTGTCAAGTCACCATTCTTTAGGGCTGTCCCTTCAGATTACAGATTACAGGTCAGGTTGTCAAGTCACCATTCTTTAGGGCTGTCCCTTCAGATTACAGGTCAGGTTGTCAAGTCACCATTCTTTAGGGCTGTCCCTTCAGATTACAGGTCAGGTTGTCAAGTCACCCGTTCTTATCTGGACGTCCTCCTCCTGTGGTCGTATTACGCTTGGTCAGCAAAATCAACAACGCCATTGAAAAGTACAGCCCGAAATTGGAAATGCAGTTGAATCTGATGGAACACTGATCTCCGCTCATCAACTTTCTGCATAAAGGGTTAACGCCACAACAAAAACAAAAGCATCGCCAGGGTCAGATTCTCCCACTCGCCTTTTGTAACGTTAATGTGTGCACAGTGTACACATCTACAGGGAAGGCGGAAAGGACGACAGGAAGGGGATACAAACACCGCGGGACAAGAGAATTCTCGGGTGCAGAACCTCCACAAGATGGGAGTGCTGTTTCTAATGCAAGCTTCCCCTGGTTTCCCCACGGAGGAAGAGAAAAACATATTGTAGATCTTGGGGCAGGGAAGAGAGAGGGAGAGAGAGAGAGGGGGGGGGGGTGTACAAAGAATGAAAACGACACCCAGATAAAGCTGAACCAAGGACAAGCAAACATCGTGCAACACATGGGAGCAGTGCCGCCTGGTCATCGGTTTTGAGTGAAGATAGGTTGGTTTTTGTTTTTTTGTTTTTTGTCTGTCTTTGTCTGTGCCCCTCTCTGTCTTTGTCTCTGTCTGTCTGTCTGTCTCTCTCCCTCTCTCTCTCTCTTGAATCCTTGAATAAAAACGTTTTGAGTTCTCTCTCTCTCTCTCTCTCTCTCTCTCTCTGTGGATCTCATTCTATGTACATCTCTCTCTCTCTCTCTCTCTCTCTGTCTCTCTCTCTCTCTCTTCTCTTCTCTTACTCTCTCTGTCTCGCACACACACACACGCACACACACACACATACAAACCACCGCCCCGTTCCCCACTCTGTCCAACCATCTCACACATTCCATGCCGCCTCACGTGTTCTCTTGTCCGCTCAAACAAACATTACAAGTTTATCGTCCCTCGCCGGACCAAAAAGTCAACATTGTAAAACCCTCTCCTTCCCTTCACTGTGCTGGCTGCAACTGCTGTGTTTGTCCTTTCCTTCCTTCCTCGCTTTATTTTCTTCCTTTGTTCATTTCTTTCTTTCTATCAGAAAGCTTGCTTCAGGCGTCCTTGTCAAGAGGTTTGGCACTGAAAAGCAGGCTGTGATAGTTTCAGGTCCAGTTCAGAAAGGGTTTGAACTTGTGATAGTTTCAGGTCCAGTTCAGAAAGGGTTAGAACTGATCGACGTACACCACAGGAAATCTGATAAAAAAAACAAACGAAACGAGAGGTAACAGACAAACAAAAAAGGTGCCTGGTATTGTATGTTTAATCCCAGCGCGATTGCCAAGCGCACGCGCGCGCGCGCGCGCGCGCGTGTGTGTGTGTATGTGTGTGCGTATGTGTGTGTGTGTGTGTGTGCGTGTGTGTGTATGAATTGCTATGTGATAGGGGACCGGTTGCATTCAGTGAGAATGAACAGAAAAGCAAACTGTTTCCACAGATGTTTTTCTTTATTTTCTATTTTTTACGTTGAGATTACAGGTCAGGTTGTCAAGTCACCATTCTTTAGGGCTGTCCCTTCAGATTACAGGTCAGGTTGTCAGTCACCATTCTTTAGGGCTGTCCCTTCAGATTACAGATTACAGGTCAGGTTGTCAAGTCACCATTCTTTAGGGCTGTCCTTTCAGATTACAGGTCAGGTTGTCAAGTCACTATTCTTTAGGGCTGTCCTTTCAGATTACAGGTCAGGTTGTCAGTCATCATTCTTTAGGGCTGTCCTTTCAGATTACAGGTCAGGTTGTCAAGTCACCATTCTTTAGGGCTGTCCTTTCAGATTACAGGTCAGGTTGTCAAGTCACCATTCTTTAGGGCTGTCCTTTCAGATTACAGGTCAGGTTGTCAAGTCACCATTCTTTAGGTCTGTCCTTTCAGATTACAGGTCAGGTTGTCAGTCACCATTCTTTAGGGCTGTCCCTTCAGATTACAGGTCAGGTTGTCAAGTCACCATTCTTTAGGTCTGTCCTTTCAGATTACAGGTCAGGTTGTCAGTCATCATTCTTTAGGGCTGTCCTTTCAGATTACAGGTCAGGTTGTCAAGTCACCATTCTTTAGGGCTGTCCTTTCAGATTACAGGTCAGGTTGTCAAGTCACCATTCTTTAGGGCTGTCCTTTCAGATTACAGGTCAGGTTGTCAAGTCACCATTCTTTAGGTCTGTCCTTTCAGATTACAGGTCAGGTTGTCAAGTCACCATTCTTTAGGGCTGTCCTTTCAGATTACAGGTCAGGTTGTCAGTCATCATTCTTTAGGGCTGTCCCTTCAGATTACAGGTCAGGTTGTCAAGTCACCATTCTTTAGGGCTGTCCCTTCAGATGACAGATTACAGGTCAGGTTGTCAAGTCACCATTTTTTAGGGCTGTCCCTTCAGATTACAGATTACAGGTCAGGTTGTCAAGTCACCATTCTTTAGGGCTGTCCCTTCAGATTACAGGTCAGGTTGTCAAGTCATCATTCTTTAGGGCTGTCCCTTCAGATTACAGGTCAGGTTGTCAAGTCACCATTCTTTAGGGCTGTCCCTTCAGATTACAGATTACAGGTCAGGTTGTCAGTCACCATTCTTTAGGGCTGTCCCTTCAGATGACAGATTACAGGTCAGGTTGTCAGTCACCATTCTTTAGGGCTGTCCCTTCAGATTACAGGTCAGGTTGTCAAGTCACCATTCTTTAGGGCTGTCCCTTCAGATGACAGATTACAGGTCAGGTTGTCAGTCACCATTCTTTAGGGCTGTCCCTTCAGATTACAGGTCAGGTTGTCAAGTCACCATTCGTTAGGGCTGTCCTTTCAGATTACAGGTCAGGTTGTCAAGTCATCATTCTTTAGGGCTGTCCCTTCAGATTACAGGTCAGGTTGTCAAGTCACCATTCTTTAGGGCTGTCCCTTCAGATGACAGATTACAGGTCAGGTTGTCAAGTCACCATTTTTTAGGGCTGTCCCTTCAGATGACAGATTACAGGTCAGGTTGTCAGTCACCATTCTTTAGGGCTGTCCCTTCAGATTACAGGTCAGGTTGTCAAGTCACCATTCTTTAGGGCTGTCCCTTCAGATTACAGGTCAGGTTGTCAAGTCACCATTCTTTAGGGCTGTCCCTTCAGATTACAGATTACAGGTCAGGTTGTCAAGTCACCATTCTTTAGGGCTGTCCCTTCAGATTACAGGTCAGGTTGTCAAGTCACCATTCTTTAGGGCTGTCCCTTCAGATTACAGGTCAGGTTGTCAAGTCACCCGTTCTTATCTGGACGTCCTCCTCCTGTGGTCGTATTACGCTTGGTCAGCAAAATCAACAACGCCATTGAAAAGTACAGCCCGAAATTGGAAATGCAGTTGAATCTGATGGAACACTGATCTCCGCTCATCAACTTTCTGCATAAAGGGTTAACGCCACAACAAAAACAAAAGCATCGCCAGGGTCAGATTCTCCCACTCGCCTTTTGTAACGTTAATGTGTGTCACTTTCCGTCTACCGACTCCTGTTTCAATGTGCCAGACATGCACATGATCTGTTACCTGGTTCTGGAAGACCCGTTGAACCGGGTGTGTGGTTATCAACTGGTATATCTCCCAAATATTGGATATTGACGAGCAAAACTTAGTTCTGTAACATGCCCTGCCCATTACAGCAAGTGTTGATGACATAACTCCGGCCTGCTGAATAACACATGGTGTGGTATGGCAGAGAGAGAGAGAGAGAGAGAGAGAGAGAGAGAGAGAGAGAGAGAGAGAGAGAGAGAGAGTTTCATGCTGTAATGGGCTAACTTTCTCCATTATAGAACAAACTACGAAGCTCTGTTCGGTTCATGTCATGAATACCAAGCCCAACCACAAAGACCATTGCAGGGCTTTTCAAAACAAGCCAGTAACCAGCAATACTTCACAGCGTAACCACAGTGAAAACAACTCGTTAACCGTAAAAGGTCAAATTCACGTTGTTGCGTTTTGCAAGGTTGCGGGCGCATTATTCGGTCTGCCATCTTAGATTTCAATTAGCGGGACGCATGATTATGTCACTGCTGTGAAAGGCTAGGCGAGCAGGCTGGGCGGTTATCTTCCGATATATCTCTCAAATATTTGACAGTCACTACGGGCACTGAGGTCTGCAACATGCCCCTGCCATTACCACCATCGCCGATTACATCACAAAGTCTGGTTTCCTTAGAAACACACATGGCGGGCTACAAGAGGTGGGGTGGTGGTGGAAGGGAGAGTGCGTGTGGAGGGAAGGTAAGAAAGAGTGAGAGGCAGTAGTGTTGTTTTCTTAAGTTATTGTGTGTGTGTGTGTGTGTGTGTGTGTGCGTGTGTGTGTGTGTGTGTGTGTGTGTGTGTGTGTGTGTGTGTGTGTGTGTGTTGATGCGTGTTTTGCGAGTTTACTCATTTCGTAAATAATTGACAACTATGGACGGTCTTTCCTTAATTGAAACATCAATAAATGCATACATGAATCGATCATTCAGGATAGAATGTATTTGTTTTTAAAGTCAGAAGTCTTGGGTGTGTGGGGTGGTTCGGGAGGTGTCATGTCTTAGTTGTAGTGACAGTAAACAATGTTCACTGGTTATCACAGTAGTTAGAGCAAACAATGTTCACTGGTTATCACAGTAGTGACAGTAACCAATATTCACTGGTTATCACAGTAGTTAGAGCAAACAATATTCACTGGTTATCACAGTACTTAGAGCAAACAATATTCACTAGTTATCACAGTAGTGACAGTAAACAATATTCACTAGTTATCACAGCAGTTAGAGTAAACTATGTTCAATTGATATCTAAATGTTTGGCCCGTCCACATACTGCCCTTGAGCGACTCTTAGGAGAAAAAACAACAACAAAAACCACAGACAGTGCCTGAAAATAACTCCATCTCTTCAGCATTAGGTTCTTCTTCTTCTTCTTGTTCTCGATTTTGTTCTTCAGCATTAGGTTCTTCTTCTTCTTCTTGTTCTCGATTTTGTTCTTCAGCATTAGGTTCTTCTTCTTGTTCTTGTTCTCGATTTTGTTCTTCAGCATTAGGTTCTTCTTCTTGTTCTTGTTCTCGATTTTGTTCTTCAGCATTAGGTTCTTCTTCTTGTTCTTGTTCTCGATTTTGTTCTTCAGCATTAGGTTCTTCTTCTTGTTCTTGTTCTCGATTTTGTTCTTCAGCATTAGGTTCTTCTTCTTGTTCTTGTTCTCGATTTTGTTCTTCAGCATTAGGTTCTTCTTCTTGTTCTTGTTCTCGATTTTGTTCTTCAGCATTAGGTTCTTCTTCTTCTTCTTCTTCTCGATTTTGTTCTTCAGCATTAGGTTCTTCTTCTTCTTCTTGTTCTCGATTTTGTTCTTCAGCATTAGGTTCTTCTTCTTGTTCTTGTTCTCGATTTTGTTCTTCAGCATTAGGTTCTTCTTCTTGTTCTCGATTTTGTTCTTCAGCATTAGGTTCTTCTTCTTGTTCTTGTTCTCGATTTTGTTCTTCAGCATTAGGTTCTTCTTCTTCTTCTTGTTCTCGATTTTGTTCTTCAGCATTAGGTTCTTCTTCTTCTTCTTCTTGTTCTCGATTTTGTTCTTCAGCATTAGGTTCTTGTTCTTGTTCTTGTTCTCGATTTTGTTCTTCAGCATTAGGTTCTTCTTCTTCTTCTTGTTCTCGATTTTGTTCTTCAGCATTAGGTTCTTCTTCTTCTTCTTGTTCTCGATTTTGTTCTTCAGCATTAGGTTCTTCTTCTTGTTCTCGATTTTGTTCTTCAGCATTAGGTTCTTCTTCTTCTTCTTGTTCTCGATTTTGTTCTTCAGCATTAGGTTCTTCTTCTTGTTCTTGTTCTCGATTTTGTTCTTCAGCATTAGGTTCTTCTTCTTCTTCTTCTCGATTTTGTTCTTCAGCATTAGGTTCTTCTTCTTGTTCTTGTTCTCGATTTTGTTCTTCAGCATTAGGTTCTTCTTGTTCTTGTTCTCGATTTTGTTCTTCAGCATTAGGTTCTTCTTCTTGTTCTTGTTCTCGATTTTGTTCTTCAGCATTAGGTTCTTCTTCTTGTTCTTGTTCTCGATTTTGTTCTTCAGCATTAGGTTCTTCTTCTTGTTCTTGTTCTCGATTTTGTTCTTCAGCATTAGGTTCTTCTTGTTCTTGTTCTCGATTTTGTTCTTCAGCATTAGGTTCTTCTTCTTCTTCTTGTTCTCGATTTTGTTCTTCTTGTTCCTGATTTTGTTGTTGTTCGTCTTCTTCTAGTTCTTGTTCTCGTTTTTCTGGTTCTTGTTCTTGTTCTTCTCGTTTTTCTGGTTCTCGTTTTTCTGGTGCTTCTCGTTTTTCTAGTTCTTGTTTTTCTGGTTCTTGTTTTTCTTGCTCTTTTGCTCTTCCCTTGTCTTTCTTCTTCCTCTCCCTAACCCTAGCCTCTCCCTCTTCTAAACGTTTGGAAAATCTATTATGACATGACAAAAATAAGTGCAACATTATTCACATCAACTTAAAATCAACAAGAGAGAGAAAAAGACAGAGAGACAGTGGGACAGTGAGTTGGATGGTCATCAACTGTTTGGCAAGATGATGGAAAACATGTCTCAATTGCCAGGAAAACATCATATCAGCAAAATATATAGGAACTGTCCAAAATATCTTTGTCGTGTTCGTTTATTCCTGTTCTTGTTCTTTTTCTCATCCTCATCGTCCTCTCTCTCTCTCTCTCTCTCTCTCTCTCTCCCTCTCTCTGTCTATGCTTCTAAAGACAACCATCACTCTTTTTTTCTGGCGATTATATTAAGCCATTTGAGTCCGCGCTAAATGTGACCAGCCCGACTTCTATCGCGTGAATGGAGTTCAGACGGAATGAGATTATACCAAGTGACACTAACAGATCGAATGGTTGCTTGGTGAGGTTATGCAAAATGAGATTCAGCTAAGTGATGCAAAACAGGATAATACTGGACAAAGATAGATCAGAAAAAACAGATAGCTATGGTTGATCGGGCAAAGTAGCATTACGCCGATTTGAGATGTCACCCATATCAAAATGCTTTCCGATCTGAATTCGCAGTTGACGTTCCACCTCGAAAAACCTCGAAGTACTGACATTTCAATCAGAGAATGACTTTGCAATCCGAGAATGACATATGCTTACAGTTCAGCCCACAGCACAGCGAGAGCTGTGTGACTAATGGTTTATCCACTGCAGTGGGAAGTCATTTTTAGCTTTGTCTTTTCTAAAGGACTGTGACTCAAACTAGGAGACAAGATTTCACTGCCTCTTAGCGCTGTGCCCTTGTGGATTAGTTGGCCAACGCTGATGGTCCTGAATCCCCCTTGGCCGAGAGAGTGGGGATGTAACTTGGGCAAGGCACTCTCCACGATAATCAAATCCAGATAGTAATAACAACAGTTGCTTCCTGTCCTGTTCTGATGGTCATGGTGATAACATGATTGACTATCATACTTTATAGGAAGGTGTGTGACTATCATACTTTATAGGAAGGTGTGTGACTATCATACTTTATAGGAAGGTGTGTGACTATCATACTTTATAGGAAGGTGTGTGACTATCATACTTATAGGAAGGTGTGTGACTCATATTTTATAGGAAGGTGTGTCACTAACATACATAATAGGTAGGTGTATGACTATCATACATGATAGGAAGGTGTGTGACCTTCATACTTTATAGGAAGGTGTGTGACTATCATACATGATAGGTAGCTGTGTGACTATCATACTTTATAGGAAGGTGTGTGACTATCATACTTTATAGGAAGGTGTGTGACTATCATACATGATAGGAAGGTGTGTGACTATCATACTTTATAGGAAGGTGTGTGACTATCATACATGATAGGAAGGTGTGTGACTATCATACTTTATAGGAAGGTGTGTGACTATCATACTTTATAGGAAGGTGTGTCACTATCATACATAATAGGTAGGTGTATGACTATCATACATGATAGGAAGGTGTGTGACCTTCATACTTTATAGGAAGGTGTGTGACTATCATACATGATAGGTAGGTGTGTGACTATCATACTTTATAGGAAGGTGTGTGACTATCATACTTATAGGAAGGTGTGTGACTATCATACTTTATAGGAAGGTGTGTGACTATCATACATGATAGGAAGGTGTGTGACTATCATATTTTATAGGAAGGTGTGTGACTATCATACTTATAGGAAGGTGTGTGACTATCATATTTTATAGGAAGGTGTGTCACTATCATACATAATAGGTAGGTGTATGACTATCATACATGATAGGAAGGTGTGTGACCTTCATACTTTATAGGAAGGTGTGTGACTATCATACTTTATAGGAAGGTGTGTGACTATCATACTTTATAGGAAGGTGTGTGACTATCATACTTTATAGGAAGGTGTGTCACTATCATACTTTATAGGTAGGTGTGTGACTATCATACTTTATAGGGAGGTGTGTGACTATCATACTTGATAGGAATGTGTGCCACTATCATACATGATAGGAAGGTGTGTGATTATCATACTTTATAGGGAGGTCTGTGACTATCATACTTTATAGGGAGGTGTGTGACTATCATACTTTATAGGAAGGTGTGTGACTATCATACTTTATAGGAAGGTGTGTGACTGTCATACTTTATAGGAAGGTGTGTGACTATCATACATGATAGGAAGGTGTTTGACTGTCATACTTTATAGGAAGGTGTTTGACTATCATACTTTATAGGAAGGTGTGTGATTATCATACTTTATAGGAAGGTGTGTGACTATCATACATGATAGGAAGGTGTGTGACTATCATACTTTATAGGGAGGTGTGTGACTATCATACTTTATAGGAAGGTGTGTGACTATCATACTTTATAGGAAGGTGTGTGACAATCATACTTTATAGCTAGGTGTGTGACTGTCATACTTTATAGGAAGGTGTGTCACTATCATGCATGATAGGAAGGTGTTTGACTGTCATACTTTATAGGAAGGTGTTTGACTATCATACTTTATAGGAAGGTGTGTGATTATCATACTTTATAGGAAGGTGTGTGACTATCATACATGATAGGAAGGTGTGTGACTATCATACTTTATAGGGAGGTGTGTGACTATCATACTTTATAGGGAGGTGTGTGACTATCATACTTTATAGGGAGGTGTGTGACTATCATACTTTATAGGAAGGTGTGTGACTATCATACTTTATAGGGAGGTGTGTTACTATCATACTTTATAGGGAGGTGTGTTACTATCATACTTTATAGGGAGGTGTGTGACTATCATACTTTATAGGGAGGTGTGTTACTATCATACTTTATAGGGAGGTGTGTGACTATCATACTTTATAGGGAGGTGTGTGACTATCATACTTTATAGGAAGGTGTGTGACTATCATACTTTATAGGGAGGTGTGTGACTATCATACTTTATAGGAAGGTGTGTGACTATCATACATGATAGGAAGGTGTGTGACTATCATACTTTATAGGAAGGTGTGTGACTATCATACTTTATAGGTAGGTGTGTGACTATCATACTTTATAGGAAGGTGTGTGACTATCATACTTTATAGGAAGGTGTGTGACTATCATACTTTATAGGAAGGTGTGTGACTATCATACATGATAGGAAGGTGTGTTACTATCATACATGATAGGAAGGTGTGTGACTATCATACATGATATGAAGATGTGTGATTATCATACTTTATAGGGAGGTGTGTGACTATCATACTTTATAGGGAGGTGTGTGACTATCATACTTTATAGGGAGGTGTGTGACTATCATACTTTATAGGGAGGTGTGTTACTATCATACTTTATAGGGAGGTGTGTTACTATCATACTTTATAGGGAGGTGTGTGACTATCATACTTTATAGGGAGGTGTGTTACTATCATACTTTATAGGGAGGTGTGTGACTATCATACTTTATAGGGAGGTGTGTGACTATCATACTTTATAGGAAGGTGTGTGACTATCATACTTTATAGGGAGGTGTGTGACTATCATACTTTATAGGAAGGTGTGTGACTATCATACTTTATAGGAAGGTGTGTGACTATCATACTTATAGGGAGGTGTGTGACTATCATACTTTATAGGGAGGTGTGTGACTATCATACTTTATAGGAAGGTGTGTGACTATCATACTTTATAGGAAGGTGTGTGACTATCATACATGATAGGAAGGTGTGTGACTATCATACTTTATAGGAAGGTGTGTGACTATCATACATGATAGGCAGGCACACTGCTCCCTACTGGGTAGTTCTTGGGGTGGTTCTCTACACCCGGCCAACAATGACGGTAATTGGTTAGGCGGGTGGTAAACGTTGACCAGTAAAGGTTCTGAGAACTGGTGTGACAGCCCCTTTCCTAACCTGTCCAGTGTCTTCTGACAGAGGACTCCTTTCCATTGCTGTCACGCTGCCTTTTGACCAGTATTGAGTTCCATACACAACATAGCTCCACACAGAGACTCGTCGCTTTAGTGGACACTCATGAGCACACACGCACGAGAGCACACACACACACACACACACACACACACACACACACACACGGCACTGGACTGCAGTACGATACAGCCAAGTTCAATGCTGAAGCACTCAGTTAACAGGCGTCTTGAACTTGCCCTGGGCCAACACCACACTGCTGTCCATGTGGCCTTCCTCAAAACGTATGTCTAACCAAACGGTTGGTGTGGCTTTTCTAAACAATCATGAGCACAATACGAAATACTATTTATAACTGTATTAGTTACGTGAAATCTTTAACATTTTTGTGTGCCCCCACGGGGGTTTCCAGAAATAAACACGTCCTGTCTGTTGAGACAGGGACAAAGAGAACATCAGGAGTGTGGCGAAAAGTTACAACAGAGCTCAATTAGCTGGGTGTTGTTGTGCTCTGCTAGTTGTTGGGAGGCGACACAAGTCTCTCTCTCTCTCTCTCTCTCTCTCTCTCTCTCTCTCTCTTCGCGTCAGTTTGCTTGCTTGCACACACACATACAGAGAGAGAGAGAGAGAGAGAGAGAGAGAGAACACCGATAACACTCATAACATGAACGTTAATACCACTGGGCCTGACTTTTTTGTCACATGTTATCAGCGTAAACAATTTTCATAGAAATATGTCTCACAGCCATTCACTTCAATGCGGGTTTAGCTGTGTCTGACTTCCACTTTTTTTCTTCTTTTATTTCTTTTTTTGTTGTTGTTTTGTTATTACGATTCTTCTGTTCGTGTTCCGAGCGATACATTTATCACTTGTGAACATGAAGTTAACCATTCTTTAAGTAATGTAACTGTGTGTGAGTATATCAGTTGAGGAGGATGGCCGGGCCGCCTCGCCACCCTTCATTGTGTCCAGTCCAGGGCACACTGGGCGAGTCACAGCCAGCACGTGATGGGCGATGGTCCCTCATCTTCTGAGTCCACTGCCTCGCACAGGAAGACAATGGCCTTATTTTAGATAACCCAACCAGGAGTCGATAGAGAGAGAGGGAGAGAGAGAGAGTGTGTGTGTGTGTGTGTCTACAAGCAAGCGAACTAATGTGCAGAAGAGAGAGGGAGAGAGAGAGAATAGTGTCCACGTTGTCCATTCCTGGACCCAGTCCGGCCCGGGAAGCGTCGTTAATTCAAATCACAAGCAGGAAGTGGTGGAGAGAGGGTGGGGTGGGAGGGAGGAAAACAGTGTACTGTAGGGGAGGTGCAGTGGTGACCGCCCTTGGTAATGCGGGTTCCCCCCACCCCCGACCCCCCACCCCTCCCTCCCTTTCTCTTGTGGAGGTGGAAGACAGAAGGAAGGGGGGGGGGGAGACAGGGTGTGTGTGTGCCGTGTTGGTTCTGGTTGTCCCGTGGGACGTGACCTCTCCCCCACCCCCCACACCCAGTTCCACCACCCCCATCATGCCTGCCTTCCTTCCCTGAGTGATGGAGCTGGCCAAGGTCTGCTCACGTCCAGACTTTACCCCACCCCCACCCCCGCCCCCGAAACTTCCAGAAAGAATTCAGAAGACGAAGAAAAAACGGTGAGCGAAAAAATGTGGTGGACAATGGGAGAAGAAGACAACAAAAAATGGTGCAAGACGGAAGTAAAGGAAGAAAAGCTGGTCAAAAGTTGAAAAAGAAGAATGAAAAAAAAGAGAGATAAAAGATAGGAATGAAGAAAGAAAGGGAAAGGAAAGAAGGGAGAAGTGAAAGAGAAGAGAAAAGAAAGGAGGAAAAAGAAAATTAATCAAGAACAGGACAAATAGAAAAGAAGGAAAAGAGAACACAAGAGGGTGAAATTGAAAAGGATACAGAAAGGAAAGGAAATGAAAAGGGATAGGAGAAAGGAAAGACAAAAAGAAAGGAAGAAAAAAGAAGAACAGAGAATGGCAAGGGAGATAAGAAACAGTGCAGGAAGATGTACAGTCACACACAGTGGTGTTGACAAGGGAGATAAGAAACAGTGCAGGAAGATGTACAGTCACACACAGTGGTGTTGACAAGGGAGATAAGAAACAGTGCAGGAAGCTGTACAGTCACACACAGTGGTGTTGACAAGGGAGATAAGAAACAGTGCAGGAAGATGTACAGTCACACACAGTGGTGTTGACAAGGGAGATAAGAAAACAGTGCAGGAAGATGTACAGTCACACACAGTGGTGTTGACAAGGGAGATAAGAAAACAGTGCAGGAAGATGTACAGTCACACACAGTGGTGTTGACAAGGGAGATAAGAAACAGTACAGGAAGCTGTACAGTCACACACAGTGGTGTTGACAAGGGAGATAAGAAACAGTGCAGGAAGATGTACAATCACACACAGTGGTGTTGACAAGGGAGATAAGAAAACAGTGCAGGAAGATGTACAGTCACACACAGTGGTGTTGACAAGGGAGATAAGAAACAGTACAGGAAGATGTACAGTCACACACAGTGGTGTTGACAAGGGAGATAAGAAAACAGTGCAGGAAGATGTACAGTCACACACAGTGGTGTTGACAAGGGAGATAAAAAAACAGTGCAGGAAGATGTACAGTCACACACAGTGGTGTTGACAAGGGAGATAAGAAACAGTACAGGAAGATGTACAGTCACACACAGTGGTGTTGACAAGGGAGATAAGAAACAGTGCAGGAAGCTGTACAGTCACACACAGTGGTGTTGACAAGGGAGATAAGAAACAGTGCAGGAAGATGTACAGTCACACACAGTGGTGTTGACAAGGGAGATAAGAAAACAGTGCAGGAAGATGTACAGTCACACACAGTGGTGTTGACAAGGGAGATAAGAAAACAGTGCAGGAAGATGTACAGTCACACACAGTGGTGTTGACAAGGGAGATAAGAAACAGTACAGGAAGATGTACAGTCACACACAGTGGTGTTGACAAGGGAGATAAGAAACAGTGCAGGAAGATGTACAGTCACACACAGTGGTGTTGACAAGGGAGATAAGAAAACAGTACAGGAAGATGTACAGTCACACACAGTGGTGTTGACAAGGGAGATAAAAACAAAACAGTGCAGGAAGATGTACAGTCACACACAGTGGTGTTGAGAAGGAAGGTAAGAAAACAGTGCAGAACGGGCAGGCAGAATGGGCAGGCTGCTGGAATGACATTAATTAAGGCAGGCTTTGTGTTGGTGCGCACGTGCTCTTCTGTCGGCAACCTGTTGTTCCGAACGTTTCTTTTCTTCTTCATTTCCTCCTCCTCCTCCTCTTCCTCTGTAAAGTCACTGGAGCACCGCACGAAGAACTGTCCACCAGAACGTTGCAACAGTCCCAATCCTGTTCGTTCCTCACGTGTCCTCCCCACCTTCCCCCTCACACTCCTTACTCTCGCCTTCTGTATTCTTCCCTCCATCTGCCGGTCTGTCACTCTTTCTCTCGTTCCATTCTCTCTCATCTCTCTCATTCTGACTGGCTATCAGTTTGCAATATCCTCTCTCTCTCTTTCTCTCTCTCTCTCTGTCTGTCTGTCTCTGTCTCTCTCTGTGTGTGTCTCTGTCTCTGTCTCTCTCTCTGTCTGTCTCTCTCTCTCTCTCTCAGTTTACTTTATTTGTCCTTCCTCCTTTATTTGTCTGCCCAACTGTCTGTTTGTCAGTCTGTCTGTCCGTCTGTCTGTCTCTGTGTGTGTGTGTCTCTCTCTCTCTCTCTCTGTGTCTCTCTGTTTCTTTCTCTCCATTGCTCTAGTTAATTAAGGATTGACCCATATTACTCGGCAATGCGACATTTTGTGATTCTGTTCATTTTCTCATAACATCTTCCTTCACGAGGGACCATGACCTTTATTAATTTTCTGCATAAAAGCTCGCACTTGCTCTGGCACCGCTCCCCGCCCCCAACCCCCCCCCCCCCCCCCCCCCCACCCCACCCCACTCACCCCGCCCTCCCTGCCCTCCTCTATCCTACTTTTCTCCCACCTTCCCTTCTCCTCACACTTCTTTCGTTGTCTGTGTCTTTCTGTTTCTCTCTCTCTCTCTCTGTCTTTCTGTCTCTCTCGCTCTTGCTCTCTCTCTCTCTCTCTCTCTCTCTCTCTCTCTCTCTCTCTCTCTCTCTCTCTCTCTCTCTCTCTCTCTCTCTCTCTCTCATAGCTGGATCGAATCAATTATTTACCCATTTTCAAGAAAGATGATGTAAATAGTCCCAATAATGATAGAGTAACCTCCATGAGTGATATAAGTGATAAAATGTGTGGAATGATTAGTGATAGAGTAACCTCCCTGAGTAATGTAAGTAGTAAAATGTGTGAAATGATTAATGATAGAGTAACCTCCCTGCGTGATGTAAGTGGTAAATTGTGTGGAATGACTATCAATGAAAGATTACAGGAATGGGTCGGTGAAAACAGTATCACTGATGATCATCAAGCTGGTTTCAAAATAGGATGTTGTACAGAAGACCAAATGTTAACATCGCTTGCACGTGTCCAGACAGAGTTTTCTTTTACCGAAAGTCGTACGTTGCTTTCTGTAACTTTGAAAAGGCAATTGACTCATCAACACAAATCTTCTTTGGTCAGTGTTACTATTGAATGTTATCAGTGGTAAACCTTAAAGATGTATCAAAAGTATGTATAATGTTGTTCATTGTGGTGCCAAGCTGAATGAATTCAACAACTGTACAGCTGGAGTTCGACAGGATGATGCGTGTAGCCCAGTTTTGTTTTCTCTCTTTGCAAACGAACTTGCAATCACGAAAATGACAATTGGAAACACGTAACTTTGTTTCAGTTGACGCCTTTGAATTGTTCATACTTCTGTTAGCTGATGATGTTATTTCAATTTCAGAAACTGTTGTAGGTCTACAAACACAGCTGCATCGTGCGGCAGATTAATTTCAATTAAAAGTTAGATATAACTAAAAGCAATATAGTATTTCGTAAGGGTGGTTATTTGAATAGGAGGGAAATATGGTTGTACGGTGGTGCATTGATACCAGTTGTTATTGTATGTAGATACTGGAGAATAGTTTTCTCCACATGTTTGAGTTTTGTTTGTGCTTACAAAGATTTAGCAAGAAAGGCCAAAAATGCTTTGATCTGCATTATGAAAAAGTTGCATGTGTTCAATAAGACTTCTTTTGATTTATTCATTAAGCTGTTTGATGCTCAGGTACAGCCAGTTGTGTTATACGGTTCGGAGTTATGGGGCCTAGCTAGAGCCACTATTCAGTGTGAATCAGTTCATACTTTTGCTATAAAGGAATTCTTAGGTGTTGATTTGCAAACTCCTCATGATTTGGTTTATGGAAAAGCAAATCGGTACCCGATGTATTTAGTTGCTGCAGTAAAATGTGTTCGTTAGTGGTTAAGGTTATTACAAACGGATGAAAGCAGACTACCTTGTAAAGCTCATAATATCTTGTGTCAGAGTAATGTCAGCAGCAAAGATACACCACTGTTAACTTTGAGTATGGGTTTGGTTTTGTCTGGTTATACCGAGGTGTTGGCAGCATTCAACCATAAATGTTATTTGTGTTTTTCATCAACAATTTGCCTTTTATATAGGAATTTCTGCAATATCCCGGACTTCAAAGCATACCTGATGCTAAATAGGGCTATAATTTAAATGTTTAACGACAAGATTCAGATTAAGTATTTCTGAGTTAGCGGTTCATCATTATAGACATAGAACATGTAATGACAATAATTTGATTTGTCCAATATGTAAAGATTCGACAGAAAATGATATACACTTTGTTTTTTGTCGTCCGGCTCAAGGGAATATTCGAGAAACATTCATGAAGGCTATATATTATAGACAAACAAATATGTTTAAATTGAACATATGAACGTCTTCAACCTCCTGTGAAATTATTTGAAACCTTTTTTTGTATCTAGATAAAGCATTCGAATTCCGAGAACCAATTACATCACAAGAAAACTTATCAAGTTTTTCTGCATTATGTTTCGTAGCTAAGCTATTTTACTTCTGGGACTAATGTTATATTTTCACATATGTTGCACTATGGTGTTTCCATCTTGAATCTTAAAGATCTCTCTCTTTCTCTCGATCACACACACACACACACACACACACACACACACACACACACACACACACACACACACACACACACACACACCGATGAAGAAGACACCACCCAAAAGCCCAGAGCCACCCCACAGCAGCCAGTTACCAACTAAACACCACAGACCCACTAAACACCACGGACCCCACACCCACTAAACACCACAGACCCACTAAACACCACGGACCCCACACCAACTAAACACCACAGACCCACTAAACACCACGGACCCCACACCAACTAAACACCACGGACCCACTAAACACCACGGACCCCACACCAACTAAACACCACGGACCCCACACCCACTAAACACCACGGACCCCACACCAACTAAACACCACGGACCCCACACCAACTAAACACCACGGACCCCACACCAACTAAACACCACGGACCCCACACCAACTAAACACCACGGACCCCACACCCACTAAACACCACGGACCCCACACCAACTAAACACCACGGACCTCACACCAACTAAACACCACGGACCTCACACCCACTAAACACCACGGACCCCACACCAACTAAACACCACGGACCTCACACCAACTAAACACCACGGACCTCACACCCACTAAACACCACAGACCCCACACCAACTAAACACCACGGACCCCACACCAACTAAACACCACGGACCCCACACCAACTAAACACCACGGACCCCACACCAACTAAACACCACGGACCCACTAAACACCACGGACCCCACACCAACTAAACACCACGGACCCACTAAACACCACGGACCCCACACCCACTAAACACCACGGACCCCACACCCACTAAACACCACGGACCCCACACCAACTAAACACCACGGACCCCACACCCACTAAACACCACGGACCCCACACCAACTAAACACCATGGAACCCACACCAACTAAACACAACGGACCCACTAAACACCACGGACCAACTAAACACCACGGACCCACTAAGCACCACGGACCCCACACCCACTAAACACCACAGACCCACTAAGCACCACGGACCCCACACCCACTAAACACCACAGACCCACTAAGCACCACGGACCCCACACCCACTAAACACCACGGACCCACTAAGCACCACGGACCCCACACCCACTAAACACCACAGACCCACTAAGCACCACGGACCCCACACCAACTAAACACCACGGACCCACTAAACACCACGGACCCACTAAACACCACGGACCCCACACCAACTAAACACCACGGACCCCACACCCACTAAACACCACGGACCCCACACCAACTAAACACCACGGACCCACTAAACACCACGGACCCACTAAACACAACGGAACTCACACCAACTAAACACCACTGACCCACTAAACACCACGGACCCCACACCAACTAAACACCACAGACCCCACACCAACTAAACACCACGGACCCCACACCAACTAAACAACACGGACCCCACACCAGCTAAACACCACGGACCCCACACCAACTAAACACCACGGACCCACTAAACACCACGGACCCACACCAACTAAACACCACGGACCCACTAAACACCACGGACCCCACACCAACTAAACACCACGGACCCACTAAACACCACGGACCCCACACCAACTAAACACCACGGACCCCACACCCACTAAACACCTAGACCCCACACCCACTAAACACCACGGATCGTGTGCTGGTTATTCAAAACGAAGTACTTGTAGACTGTTGGAGGTGTTACATGTTAAAGATCGGCTCATACTGCAACTCGGATTCACATGATGATGATGATGATGATGATGTTTGTGATGATGGTGTTTGTGATGATAACAAGAATGATGATGATTGTGAGGATGAATATGGTGGTGTCATGATACCGGTCAGATCAACAACAGAACATAACACGAATGCCAATAACAATAAAGAAGGAACTCCAGCCATAAAGACGACGACAAAGACGATGATCACGCCTACCGAAAATGACAGATGCCTATGATGGAATTGCGACACTTTGGAAGGACGCTTAATCTTTCTCGAGTTCCTTGGAGAGGGAGAAAAACAATCTTTTTCCTCTTCTGTCAAACTGTTATTTTCTGTTCCCTGTGGACTGTTTTTTTTAGAGTGTTGAGCTTTCAGGTCGAGAAAAAAGTGATTGACCCTAATGGTTTCTGTAAATTCATCGGTTTGGGGATGAATTGCCGTTTTTCATTAGCAGCTGTGTTATTTGCATTCTTGAAGAGGGTTTGGGTTGTTTTTGGTGTGTGTGTGGGTGGGTGGATGTGGGTGTCTGGATGTCTGTGTGTGTCTGCGTCTGTGTGTCTGTGTCTATGTGAGTGTTTGTGTGAGTGCGTTCGTGCGCAAATGTTTTGTGTGTCTGTCTGTCTGTTTATGCGTGGCTTGTGTAGGTAAGTGCGTGAATGTATGTGTTCCGCGTGTATAACTGCGCGCGCGCGTGCGTGTGTGTGTGTGTGTGTGTGTGTGTGTGTGTGTGTGTGTGTGTGTGCATACATGTGTGTATGTGTGTGCATGCGTGCCTGTATATATGGATGGATGGACGAATATCGTTCGTTCTTTTGCTTAACGTCTATCCACATTTGTGATTTTAGACAAAAATCCATCATCTTCCCCACCCCACCCATGCCTTAAACCATCACTACTTTCCCTGTTCCTCTCTCATCAATTAGCATTAAAACAAGAATATAAACGATATGAAATAAACTAACTAGTCAAACAGTAGAATTACAGCAAAGAGCCAATTGGGATCCAAATTAAACTCTGAACTATTTTAGACACATGTTGATTATCATACAAGACATTTCTGATGGAAGCAGATTGAACTGCAGATTTTGTAAATGACATAGGTAAATATGGTTCACATATATGGATGATATGCACGGGGATAATTTCATTGCCGCAAATGCAAGTCACGTTAGAAGTATATTTTGTTTTTATGGCATCCAGTCGTAGTCTGTATGTTAGGCTGGTGAGCCTTCTGCAACTGTGATGTCTTTTTGTTTTAAAAGAAAACACGCGATCGATTTTGCGCGAGCTATTGTCAGTATTTTCTCTGTCAGGGTCAGATTCCTGTCAGTTTATTGACATGGTTCCAGCCAGTTTTCTCCAGCAGAGAATAACCTTCTTGTAATGAATATGGAATACGAATTTCTATGGCATTGTAAATGTTCATTGTACCTTTTTTCGCACAACGATCCACCCGCTCATTTCCCATAATCCCTTCGTGAGAAGCGATCCAACAAAAGTCAATCTTTGTACCACGGATATTCAAAACATGAATTCTGTGAAGAATTTCTGTTTCGAGTTTTCCTCTTGTCTTCAATTTAAAGATTTTAATGCTTGTAATACAGATTTAGAATTGACACAAAATAACACTTGAAATATGGTAATGGGAAGATCTAGTAAGTGATTTAATCCCATTAATATAGCCATAAGTTATGTTGTGGATATAGAAAAATCTTTACCGATATGACAGTACTTCTCTACTTTTAATGACGGAATTATAATTGCTGCCCCTGCCTAATTGTTATCAAGTACTGAACTATCTGTATATACTTTGAGGTGATTTGGGTAATTTTCTTGAATGTGAGATTTAACAAAAGCAGGGAGAGCAGGGCCTTCAGCTTTCTTTAAATCTTGGTAATCAATGTTAAATGTTGCGTTGTTCATCTCCCATTTAGGTACTGTCGTGTATGATAACCGAGGGGCAGACTGATTTGGGTTCACTCGTGATGTTTTAAGTATGCCAGAGGTATAAGTACCTATAGACGTGAGGGAGTGAATAGACTATGCTCTTTTAGGGAAATGAAAGTTTGATTTTAAACTGATCTTGGCAATATTTGAATTTTGAACTGTTCCACTTCTCAAGATATATTTTACTGATGCAAGTTTCATCTGTTCTTCAAAGGGTAATACTAATAGCAAGCTTATAGGCTTTACTATCCACACTTTGTAATTTCTTTAATTAATTAACATGTATTTTGGTGCAGAAAGGAATACTTTTTGTGCATAGGTTAGCTTTGAACGTACTAACGATGTTGTTAGGTGGATAAGTACAGAGGTATCCTGACCCCAATGTTGCCTGCTAACAATCTTTAATAAGTTGAGGATTTTTCTAGCCTTTGTCAAGAGGTAATCCTAGTGTATATTCCATGTCAGTTTTGATGTGAGATATGCGCCAAAGAATTTTACTATTTGTTTAAATTCTATCACTGACCCATCTATTTTAAAAGTGGATAATGTGTCTGGGTTATAACCAGGATTAAACAGAACCATGCATGATTTTTCAGGTTGCAGAGTCAAAACATTTTCTGACATATAGTTAGTCAGCTTATTTAGTTCTTGATACAGCCTCTTTGCATAGTTTGAGAGGGGTACTTTTTTTATTGTTAGTTTTATCCATATGCATATATCGTCTGCACATTGTACCTTTTCAACACTATTTAGAATGTCTTCATTACTAAGTGTACCGGGGTCACAATGAATATTGTGGGGGATAGTACAGAACAAGATACGAACATAAATCGAAAATCATATACAAACACAGATACAGTAGAAATTAGGATATATACAAGTGCATATCAATATAAAAACTTGTGCATACTCACACACACACACACACACACACACACACACACACACACACACACACACACACACACACACACACACACACACGTTTGAACAGAAGCTGCATATTACATATGGATGGGGCTGATGACTAGATCTTCAGGTGGATGGTTGTTTGATAAAGACTGTGGAAGATCGTGAGTTAAGACGTTGAAAGGTTTTGGTGCGATTACAGATCCTTGTGGGATTCCCATGTCAAGTGATCTGGAGTTAGAGTAAGTATTTCTTACCTTTGTTTTGGTTACTCTATCGCTTAAAAAAAAAGCTTTGAAATAATTAAACATGCAACCTGATAAACCAACTGATTTGATTTTATGGAGTAATCTTGAATGCCATACTAGGTCATATGCTTTTTTATGTCAAAGAAGGTGGCTAGCACATTTTTTCTTCGAGCAAATTGATGTTTTATCTGGTTAGTGATTTTAACTAGGTGGTCAACTGCTGTTCTCCATTTTCTAAAACTGCTTGGTTAACTGGAATTATATTTTTTCACAGTAATGAAGAAGCCTGTTTAGCACAATCATTTCCATTAACTTTCCAACATGTGAAGTCAGAGTAATTGGTCTGTGATTGTTTTTACCAGTTTTTAGCTTGCCTTGTTTGAGAATAGGAACCACTATGGACTGTTTCCATAAAGTGGGCAAAGTACCGTTTGACCAACAATATTGAATATGATTATTTAGAAATCTGAGGAACGTATCCGGTAAATGCTTTAACATTTTGTTAGAAATGACGTCTGGTCCCATTGACGGTTTTTGTTTTTTGTTGTTGTTTTTCGTTGTTGTTGTTGTTGTTTTGGTTCCAAGAGAAGATATAGCGTCTCTCATTTCTAGAAAAGTGATTGAAACATTTGTATAATGATTTTAGGTTATTTGTGGATCATCATATTTTTGCGTTTGCTGCTTCCTTTTCCCTAAGAATTCTTTCCTTCTCTGGCAAACCCTCTGTACAAATGGATTTGGCAAACATAAATTTCTGCAAATGCTTCAGCTTTTTCAGTCGGGAACTCTTTCTTTTCTAATCTAATGTCGTAATCAGGTAAATTTACACCTTTTTGCATTTCTTTAAGTTTTCTCCAGACTTTGTGGATATCTTTTTGATCAGAAACAAAGTATGGAAGTATGTATGACTGTATGTGCGTGAATATTATCACACACACACACCCCTCCCCAATCTCTCTCTCTCTCTTTCTTTCTTTCTTTCTTTCATCTTCTTCTTTCTTCCTTCCTTCCCTCGCTATTAACCTTATCCCTCCCTTACCCCTCTCTCTCTCTTGACGATTCCCAAGCCTGCCCCCCCCCCCCGCCCCCCGCCCCCCAACCCCCTACCCCCTCCGCCTGTCCCATCAGGACCGTCTAGACTGGGGAGGTCCTGGAGGAGTGAGCCCTTTCAGTCCCCCTTACACCGGGACGTCAGCACTGGGGCACCCTGTGGGATTGTGATAACATCGTTTGTCGTGCTGCTGCTAAACCACTCCATTTAGTGCTACGTCTCGTTCTGTCTGTCTGTCTGTCTCCCTCTCTCTCTCTCTCCGTCTTTATTTTTCTCTCCGTCTCTTTGTCAGTCTGACTGTCTGTCGTGTTCTCTCTCTCTCTCTATCTATCTATCTCTCTATCTATCTCTCTCTCTATCTATCTATCTACCTCCTTACGTATGGTTATTACATACCCTCTGTCAGCCCCCTACCCCCTTCTCTCTCTCTCTCTCCCTCTCTCTCTCTCTCTCTCTCTCACTCTCTCTCTTCTCCTTCTCTCTCCCCCACACACCGCCTTCTCACTTTGTGTCCCCCCACCCCCATTTTTCTAAATGAAAAAAGACCACAAAAAAAGATGCTGTTGACAAGGCTGTCTGGAACCAAACAGTTTTCAAACAGCTCGAAAATTGGATTCCTCCATTGTCTGTCTGGTGCTTGTCAGCAGCTTGTACGGAAATGAAATATGTATGAGCGTATGAATTATGTATGTCACCCTCTCAAGAACCGGTTGTTGGTTGTTGTTTTTCAAATATAATTTATTTCACTTTTCTCACTTTTTTCCTTTCCTTTCTTTTTTTCCCTTTTTGCTGGTCTTCAGTTGTAGCAAAGCGTAGTTCGGGAAAGAACCACGATGGGAGATTTCCGGGGAAGTAACTTGAAGGCGTTGGGACTTGTGATCCAGTGTTCACCAGTGATCAGGTGTTCACCAGTGATCAGGTGTTCACCAGTGATCAGGTATTCATCGGTGATCAGGTGTTCACCAGTGATCAGGTGTTCATCGGTGATCAGGTGTTCACCAGTGATCATGTGTTCATCGGTGATCAGGTGTTCGCCAGTGATCATGTGTTCATCGGTGATCAGGTGTTCATCGGTGATCAGGTGTTCACCAGTGATCAGGTGTTCATCGGTGATCAGGTGTTCACCAGTGATCATGTGTTCATCGGTGATCCAATGTTCACCAGTGATCAGGTGTTCATCAGTGATCAGGTGTTCACCAGTGATCAGATGTTCATTAGTGATCCAATGTTCACCAGTGATCAGGTGTTCGTCAGTGATCCAATGTTCACCAGCGATCAGGTGTTCACAAGTGATCAGGTGTTCACCAGTGATCCAATGTTCACCAGTGATCTGGTGTTCGCCAGTGATCATGTGTTCACCAGTGATCCAATGTTCACCAGTGATCAGGTGTTCACCAGTGATTCAATGTTCACCAGTGATCAGGTGTTCACCAGTGATCAGGTGTTCACCAGTGATCAGGTGTTCACCAGTGATCCATTGTTCACCGGTGATCAGATGTTCACCAGTGATCAGGTGTTCACCAGTGATCCAATGTTCACCAGTGATCCGGTGTTCACCAGTGATCCAGTGTTCACCAGTGATCAGGTGTTCACCAGTGATCCGGTGTTCACCAGTGTTCACCAGCAATCAAGTGTTCACCAGTGTTCACCAGCGATCAGGTGTTCACCAGTGATCCAATGTTCATCAGTGATCAGGTGTTCACCAGTGATCAGGTGTTCATCAATGTTCCAAAGTTAATCAGTGATCCAATGTTCACCAGTGATCAGGTGTTTAACAGTGATCAGGTGTTCAACAGTGATCAGGTGTTTAACAGTGATCCAATGTTCACCAGTGATCCAATGTTCACAAATGATCAGGTGTTCACCAGTGATCAGGTGTTTAACAGTGATCAGGTGTTCACCAGTAATCCAATGTTCACCAGTGATCAAGTGTTTAACAGTGATCAGATGTTCACCAGTGATCCAATGTTCACTGGTGATCAGGTATTCACCAGTGATCCAGTGTTCACCAGTGATAAGGTATTCACCAGTGATCAGGTGTTTAACAGTGATCAGGTGTTCATCAGTGATCCAATGTTCACCAGTGATCCGCTGTTCACCAGTGATGAGGTATTCACCAGTGATCCAGTGTTCACCAGTGATCCAATGTTCGCCAGTGATCATGTGTTCACCAGTGGTCATGTGTTCACCAATGATCAGGTGTTCAACAGTAATCAGGTGTTCAACAGTGATCAGGTGTTCACCAGTGTTCCAATATTCACCAGTGATCAGGTGTTCACCAGTGATCAGGTGTTCACCAGTGATCCAGTGTTCACCGGTGATCAGGTGTTCACCAGTGATCAGGTGTTTAACAGTGATCAGGTGTTCACCAGCAGTCAGGTGTTCACCAGTGATCCAATGTTAACCAGTGATCAGATGTTCACCAGTGATCCAATGTTCACCAGTGATCCAGTGTTCACCAGTGGTCAGGTGTTAAACAGTGATCAGGTGTTCACCAGTGATCAAAGTTCGGGCTTCGGGATAGTGCTTCTTGGTAAATGTAAATTAATTCTACTTTCCACACTGACACACGTGTGAATGGGTATCTGACCAGTTGTGGAGTGTTAGAACGGAGGAAGGAGAGGATTGGGCCCCGCCGTCCGATGCCGAGTCCTAGACGCAGTGAAAACGAAATCGAATATTACGCTTATGACCGCCAAAGGCAGTGGGACCAATCACCTTTTTATTCAAATCCTGAACCTAAAGCCTTTCTCACAACGAAAGCCGTGGCGTCACTGTGACCTCGTTCACCTTTTCATTTAAACCCTGAACCTGAAGCCTCTTTCACAACGAAAGCCGTGGCGTCACTGTGACCTCGTTCACCTTTTCATTTAAACCCTGAACCTGAAGCCTCTTTCACAACGAAAGCCGTGGCGTCACTGTGACCTCGTTCACCTTTTCATTTAAACCCTGAACCTGAAGCCTCTTTCACAACGAAAGCCGTGGCGTCACTGTGACCTCGTTCATTCTCGGTAGGAAGCCGCCGGTTATATATAAAAAAAAGAAATTAAAAAAAAAGAGAAAAAGTAAAGTTCGTTGGAGAAAACAAAGATATTTGTGTGGGACAGGGTACATATGAGGGGAGAATGCCACGACGGGATGTGTGTGGGTGTGGGTGGGCGGTAGGGTGTAATGTAAAAGTACATAACACACAGTTAGTACCTGCACTTCGAATTCGTGCCACACTGACCTCATTTCACCAAAGATTTAGCACCCAAGGGGTTAATGCAAACCGGAACCGGAACTCTTCAACCAGACGATACATTTCCTTGGTCCTGTTGGTTCAATGTGAAGGTGGACTGTAACTGTTCTTTAAAGTTGCTTTTCACAAGTACAGTGTGTGTCACAGGAGAGGAATGGGGGCTGGGCTTTATTGACTTTCCCACAAAGTAGGACTCCCCAGCTGACGGTAGTTCAGACCGTGTTCCGTGCCCGGCGGGCTTTGAAAGAGTTAACAGTGGACAGAAACGGCGTCGTGCGTTCTCTGCCCTGGCCCCTCAGGCAGAAAGGGACCCCGGCGGTTTGTGTGTTTGTCTGTGTCTGTGCCTGTGTCTCTGTGTGTGTGTGTGTGTTCCTTGCCACGCCAAGCATATTTGTTCATGGGAATTGCATCTCTTCCCGGTTTCGGTTCATCTCCTTCCTCGCTCCCTCTGTCTGTCTGTTCCTCTCTCTCTCTCTCTCTCGCTCGCTCGCTCGCTCGCTCGCCCATTGAAATGAACCTTATGTGTTTCTTCAATAAAACATCATCATCAGCATCATCATCTCGCTCGCTCGCTAGCTCTCTACATGCATTTATCGATGTATCAACGTATCTGTGTATCTATCTATCTATGTACCTATGTCCCCCACTATCCCTGACCATGTAGTCCCACCTACCCCTCACCCCTCGCGTCCATCATCCCTTTCTTCCGCCCACCCCCTCCTCTCCTCCTCTGCCTCCCCCCCTCCCCCACCTCCCCCTCCTCCGCGCACACTCGAACTCCACACTGGTTTCCCCTCCCTCACCCCGCACCCCCCACCCCCACCCCCCCATCTCCCCCACCTCCACGCACGCCAACTCCACACTGGGTCCACCCCACCCCCACCCCGCAACCCCCCCTCCCCCACCTCTCCCTGCTCCACACACGCTAACTCCACACGCACTGGTCTCCCCTCCCTCACCCCGCACCCCTCCCCCCCATCTCCCCCTCCTCCACGCAGCCAACTCCACACTGGTTTCCACCTCCCTAAGCCAGCACGTGGAGGGGTGGTGGTGGCAGGGCACAGTACAGTCCCTTGTACCGCCTGGCTCGGACACACAGGCACCAGACTGGAAGGACATTGAGGGACATCCGTTCAGAGAGAGAGAGAGAGAGAGAGAGAGAGAGGGGGGGGGGGGTTGAGGGGGGGTCATTGTAGATCTTCCCTTCTCCATTCATTGCTGTGAAGGTTGTCTTTTGTGTGTCACGAAGCGTAGGTTTAATCCACAGTACAGTGTGCTTTTATACATACACGCATGAGCGTGCAGACGTATACGTGTAAACGTGTGTGTGTGTGTAAACCATGATTTACAGCACTTTGATTGGATATATTATTTTCTTGTCTCAGTTATTGTAATGTTTGAATTTCTTTTATTATCATTTAGATGAACAATAGTGCTTCCTTAACATGATTGTTCTGGGTGATGAATTTATATCTTTAACCCGTTCAGTTTCCTGATTTCTATCTCTCTCCACAGACACCGACACAGACACACACCGACACACAGACACAGACACAGACACACACACACACACACACACACACACACACACACACACACACACACACAGGGTTGATACCAGAATATTTCGGATATCAATAACTAAACGTATTGTTGACGTGGACGGCGTGTATAATCATGAGTTTCAAGCGATAATGATTTTGGAATAACAAATTCCATTCTAAGTTGAAAACATTGACAGGAATATCTACTCCATTCATAGATATTGAGACACACAAACCGACAGACCGAGAGAAGTGGTGGATCATGAGAAGAAGAAAATCACTTCTTTTTCTTCTTTTTTTTCTTCTTTTTTTCTTGACTTGGCATGACCACAGAATGAAAGAACGTAACTGATACCATCTGAGAAGAAAATGGGATATAGCCTTTGTCTGTTTGTGGATGAAGGTGGGATATAGCCTTTGTCTGTCTGTGGATGAAGGTGGGATATAGCCTTTGTCTGTTTGTGGATGAAGGTGGGATATAGCCTTTGTCTGTTTGTGGATGAAGGTGGGATATAGCCTTTGTCTGTCTGTGGATGAAGGTGGGATATAGCCTTTGTCTGTCTGTGGATGAAGGTGCCTTCTGTCTGTCACTTTCCAAGCGACGCAGAGCTGATTTATCGATCACTTTCTCATAGGTTCCGTTCGCCGTTCAAACCATGAGTCGTCAGGGGAAGATAGTTCAGATTGCAGTCTGACCTTGTGTAGGAGGAGGAAATCAGAATGGCACTATTGTGGCTGCAGTTGTCTCCCCTGTGGGCCATTAACGGCATCTAAAAGGCGACATTGCTGCGGTTATGTGCCCTTGTGGGCTGTCTGGAGACTCTAAAAGGCAGTGACGTTGCGCAGTTGTGTGCTCGTGCGGGCCATTATCTCTTCCCGTGGATTACCGTGCACACACATGACGCAACGCCCGACCCGGCCCTTCCCACACAGGGCACAAATGTGTGGCAGCCATCCACTGGTGCCCACATGACAAAGTGCCCCCCACCCACTTTTCGTTTCCTTTCATACAATTCAAAATTCTCCCAGGTGGATTTTAAACTTTCCATTGTATCTGTGTTTTACTGGCTTAGGTTGCATATAAAAGAAATCGAACTGCAACGCGCAGTGAATGTTAAATCAAGAAAGTGACTTTGGGTTTGGACAGTTTGTGTGAAATCGGTATTGTCGGATTTGTTTATTTCTTATTTTTATTTCTTTTCTGACAAAGCATGCATTGCTTGACAGTTTCTATTCAGAGTACGTGAGATACCTGGAATGATTTGGCAACACAATGCACAGTACAATGTACATTTACACACTAAAAAATGTAACGAAGAGCAGTGATGGAGCACACTCGTTTATTCCCTCGGACATTCAATGTTTTGACATCCGCTTTGATTAGAACGACGCAAAAGTGTGTAAACTCCACAAACTGATGACTGTCCCCAGTCATGTGTTGCCCGGCCGCAAACAGCGATGCATTGAAGACACAGTTCGGTTGGTTGTTTCACTGCACGGGGCCTCTGCTGTCAACCAGCGATGCATGGAAGACACAGTTCCGTTGGTTGTTTCAGTGCACGGGGCCTCTGCTGTCAACCAGCGATGCATGGAAGACACAGTTCGGTTGGTTGTTTCACTGCATGGGGCCTCTGCTGTCAACCAGCGATGCATGGAAGACAGTTCGGTTGGTTGTTTCACTGCACGGGGCCTCTGCTGTCAAACAGCGATGCATGGAAGACACAGTTCGGTTGGTTGTTTCAGTGCACGGGGCCTCTGCTGTCAAACAGCGATGCATGGAAGACACAGTTCGGTTGGTTGTTTCACTGCATGGGGCCTCTGCTGTCAAACAGCGATGCATGGAAGACACAGTTCGGTTGGTTGTTTCAGTGCACGGGGCCTCTGCTGTCAACCAGCGATGCATGGAAGACAGTTCGGTTGGTTGTTTCACTGCATGGGGCCTCTGCTGTCAAACAGCGATGCATGGAAGACACAGTTCGGTTGGTTGTTTCAGTGCACGGGGCCTCTGCTGTCAACCAGCGATGCATGGAAGACAGTTCGGTAGGTTGTTTCAGTGCATGGGGCCTCTGCTGTCAAACAGCGATGCATGGAAGACAGTTCGGTTGGTTGTTTCACTGCACGGGGCCTCTGCTGTCAACCAGCGATGCATGGAAGACAGTTCGGTTGGTTGTTTTACTGCACGGGGCCTCTGCTGTCAACCAGCGATGTATGGAAGACAGTTCGGTTGGTTGTTTCACTGCACGGGGCCTCTGCTGTCAACCAGCGATGCATGGAAGACACAGTTCGGTTGGTTGTTTCACTGCACGGGGCCTCTGCTGTCAACCAGCGATGCATGGAAGACACAGTTCGGTTGGTTGTTTCACTGCATGGGGCCTCTGCTGTTGCTGATAATGACAGTGTCCAATCGGAATCACATCAAAACGTTTCTTCAAATTTGTGTCCTCTGTATCGATATAATCAGAAACAGAATTGAGAGAGAAAATGGCTAACTTGCCAACCATTTGGTATCTTACTGTATTGTATTGTAATGTACTGCATTGTGTTGTTGTGTTGTATTTCTCTATTGTCACAGCAGATATCTTTGTGTGAAATTCGTGCAGCTGTCCCCAGGGAGAGCGCGTCGCTACAGGGAGAGCGCCACCGTTTTCTGCCTGCATCTGTATTCGTTTTCCCAACAAAGTGGATTTTTCCGCACAATGGTGCCAGGGACAACCCTTTTGTTGCCGTGGGTTCCTTTACGTGCGCTAAATGCATGCTGCACATGAAACCGGTTCATCATTTTATCCGAATGACTAGCGTCCAGACCATCACTCACAGTCAGGTGGAGGGTGAAAAATACTGGCGAATGTGCGATAGAAACCTGGGATGTGGAATAGAAACCTTGGATGTGGGATACAAACCTGGGATGTGGAATAGAAACCTTGGATGTGGGATACAAACCTGGGATGTGGGATACAAACCTGCGATGTGGGATACAAACCTGGGATGTGGAATAGAAACCTTGGATGTGGGATACAAACCTGGGATGTGGGATACAAACCTGCGATGTGGAATAGAAACCTTGGATGTTAGTCGGAAACCTGGGATGTGGGACAGTGTGACAGAAACCTAGGATGTGGGATACAAACCTAGGATATGGGACAGACACCTAGGATGTGGGATAAAAACCTGGGATGTGGGACAGAAACCTGGGATGTGCGATAGAAACCTCGGATGTGCGATAGAAACCTGGGATGTGGGACAGAAACCTGGGATTTGGGATACAAACCTGAGATGTGGGATACAAACCTGAGATGTGGGATACAAACCTGGGATGTGCGATAGAAACCTGGGATGTGGGATAGAAACCTGGGATGTGCGATACAAACCTGGGATGTGGGATACAAACCTGGGATGTGGGATACAAACCTTGGAATGTGGTCAGAAACCTAGGATGTGGGACAGAAACCTGGGATGTGGGACAGAAACCTGGGATGTCGGATGGAATCCCGGGATGTGGGATACAAACCTGGGATGTAGAATACAAACTGTTCGCTCAGATTCTTTGGCTTCCTGTGTGGACGCATGGCAGCACGTCCCTCTGTCCACTGTAGCGTCACAGCACGTCTGGCAGTAAACACACTGTCCACTGTAGCGTCACAGCACGTCTAGCAGTAAACACACTGTCCACTGTAGCGTCACAGCACGTCTAGCAGTAAACACACTGTCCACTGTAGCTCCATAGCACGTCTGGCAGTAAACACACTGTCCACTGTAGCGCCACAGCACGTCTAGCAGTAAACACACTGTCCACTGTAGCTCCATAGCACGTCTAGCAGTAAACACACTGTCCACTGTAGCTCCATAGCACGTCTAGCAGTAAACACACTGTCCACTGTAGCTCCATAGCACGTCTAGCAGTAAACACACTGTCCACTGTAGCTCCATAGCACGTCTGGCAGTAAACACACTGTCCACTGTAGCTCCACAGCACGTCTAGCAGTAAACACACTGTCCACTGTAGCTCCATAGCACGTCTAGCAGTAAACACACTGTCCACTGTAGCTCCATAGCACGTCTAGCAGTAAACACACTGTCCACTGTAGCTCCATAGCACGTCTAGCAGTAAACACACTGTCCACTGTAGCTCCATAGCACGTCTAGCAGTAAACACACTGTCCACTGTAGCTCCACAGCACGTCTAGCAGTAAACACACTGTCCACTGTAGCTCCATAGCACGTCTGGCAGTAAACACACTGTCCACTGTAGCTCCATAGCACGTCTAGCAGTAAACACACTGTCCACTGTAGCTCCATAGCACGTCTGGCAGTAAACACACTGTCCACTGTAGCTCCACAGCACGTCTAGCAGTAAACACACTGTCCACTGTAGCTCCATAGCACGTCTGGCAGTAAACACACTGTCCACTGTAGCTCCATAGCACGTCTGGCAGTAAACACACTGTCCACTGTAGCGTCACAGCACGTCTAGCAGTAAACACACTGTCCACTGTAGCTCCATAGCACGTCTAGCAGTAAACACACTGTCCACTGTAGCTCCATAGCACGTCTAGCAGTAAACACACTGTCCACTGTAGCGTCACAGCACGTCTAGCAGTAAACACACTGTCCACTGTAGCGTCACAGCACGTCTGGCAGTAAACACACTGTCCACTGTAGCTCCATAGCACGTCTAGCAGTAAACACACTGTCCACTGTAGCGTCACAGCACGTCTCCCTCGTCTGGCAGTAAACACACTGTCCACTGTAGCGCCACAGCACGTCTAGCAGTAAACACACTGTCCACTGTAGCTCCATAGCACGTCTGGCAGTAAACACACTGTCCACTGTAGCTCCATAGCACGTCTGGCAGTAAACACACTGTCCACTGTAGCGTCACAGCACGTCTGGCAGTAAACACACTGTCCACTGTAGCGTCACAGCACGTCTAGCAGTAAACACACTGTCCACTGTAGCGTCACAGCACGTCTAGCAGTAAACACACTGTCCACTGTAGCTCCATAGCACGTCTGGCAGTAAACACACTGTCCACTGTAGCGCCACAGCACGTCTAGCAGTAAACACACTGTCCACTGTAGCTCCATAGCACGTCTGGCAGTAAACACACTGTCCACTGTAGCGCCATAGCACGTCTAGCAGTAAACACACTGTCCACTGTAGCGTCACAGCACGTCTAGCAGTAAACACACTGTCCACTGTAGCGTCACAGCACGTCTGGCAGTAAACACACTGTCCACTGTAGCGCCACAACACGTCTGGCAGTAAACACACTGTCCACTGTAGCTCCACAACACGTCTCCCACGTCTAGCAGTAAACACACTGTCCACTGTAGCGTCACAGCACGTCTAGCAGTAAACACACTGTCCACTGTAGCTCCATAGCACGTCTGGCAGTAAACACACTGTCCACTGTAGCGCCACAACACGTCTGGCAGTAAACACACTGTCCACTGTAGCGCCACAACACGTCTGGCAGTAAACACACTGTCCGTTCCATGCATTCACCTTTGGCTTGGCCACTCAAAACTTCTTGAATCGGAATAAGTCCATGATTATATCAAGATGGAATTCAGAGCAGTTACACGTTTCCTGCATATCTTGGTATTTCATATCACCGCTGTGTTTCAACCACGAATAACTGACCCAAGCATTGCTATGAACATTATATCCGCCTGTTATACCAAACTAGGCACAGTGACATGTCTCTAAAATGAAATGGGGTTGGTTAATAGATTGAATAATTAATTGAATGTTTAAATGATTTCGTTGAATGTCTACCGTCTGTCTTCTTCTCAATTGATTAAAAGATGTAGTTGTTTTCCATACCCAGAAATTTTACCTTGAAAATACTTTTGAAGAGAAAGGCTGAGACATGTATTGAGGCTCCCCACAACAAGAATGACACGCCAAGCCCTGAACTGAAGAGAAAGGCTGAGACATGTATTGAGGCTTCCCACAACAAGAATGACACGCCAAGCCCTGAACTGGACACTACAGGCCGAAGAAAGAGAGGACGGCCCAAGATAAACTGACGGCAATTAGTGGAGTGACACTTCGTCAGTCTTGTCTATAGATGATGGGGTGATATCCACAGACTGTCTGAGGACCTCGCGCTAACTGCTTCATGCGTCCAACAACGCAGGAACAGCTAAGTAAAATGAAAAAAACTACACAAGAATTATGAAAGAGAGAAAGACAAAGACGAACGCTTATCAAGAATTCGAAAATTGTCCGAGGCACAAGGATGAGGCGTGTGGAAACCTGTGAGTGCACCCATTAGACAGGTCACTGAAAGTGAGACACCTTTTGCTGACAGTGAAAACTATCCATAACTGAGGAGAGCCGTTCTCTAAAGGTCCTGCCTAAAGTGAGACACCTTTTGCTGACAATGAAAACTACCCATAACTGAAGGGAGTCGTTCTCTAAAGGTCCTGCCTTCTATCCTCCCCACGCCGCCCCCACCCCCCAGTCCCTCCTTGATCCCCTCTCCACGTCTAAAACGGCCTGACTGACTGTGTTATTGGAAGGCTGGCTTGTTGCCCTGTGCAGATCAGCAGCTCTCTTTGATGACTGATTGTGTTATTGGAAGGCTGGCTTGTTGCCCTGTGCAGATCAGCAGATCTCTTTGATGACTGATTGTGTTATTGGAAGGCTGGCTTGTTGCCCTGTGCAGATCAGCAGCTCTCTTTGATGACTGATTGTGTTATTGGAAGGCTGGCTTGTTGCCCTGTGCAGATCAGCAGCTCTCTTTGATGACTGATTGTGTTATTGGAAGGCTGGCTTGTTGCACTGTGCAGATCAGCAGCTCTCTTTGATGACTGATTGTGTTATTGGAAGGCTGGCTTGTTGCCCTGTGCAGATCAGCAGCTCTCTTTGATGACTGATTGTGTTATTGGAAGGCTGGCTTGTTGCCTTGTGCAGATCAGCAGCTCTCTTCGATTTTGCCTGGTCCCACTTGCTCTGTGTTTTATGTTGCAAAAATAGACGGTGCAAGTACATGCTGGAACCACCCCTCAGCCAATTACATAATGATGAGAGAGTGGTTGGTTTAGGCCGTTCATGATACAGCTGATCACAAACGAGTGTGAGTTCATGGGTTTATTATCAAGTTAAAAGGCGGAACGATTCAGTGACTGATTTCAACACAGCCATTACAGTTGTTTGCAGGCTATGCTGCCACGACCCTCCCTTCCGGTCTCTCTTCACTCTACCTTCTTCAGTCAAGCCCACACAGCAGTTTCCTTCTATCTCTTCTTCCAACCTCCCTCCTCTCCCTCCCTCCCCACACCCAGTCTCCCCTTACAACCTCCCTCCTCTCCCTCCCTCCCCACACCCAGTCTCCCCTTACACCCTCCCTCCTCTCCCTCCCTCCCCACACCCAGTCTCCCCTTACAACCTCCCTCCTCTCCCTCCCTACACCGTGGGTTTTTTGTGGAAACGAACATGTGTCTGTCATCAGCTCGTGGGTAAACACAGTAACAGATGATACCGATTTCCTGTGTAAACACCACTGTTTTCTCTGTCTCTCTCTGTCTCTTGTGTGTGTGTGTGTGTGTGTGTGACACACACACACACACACACACACACACACACACACAAGGGCAGATGCATTCAGAGAGAGGGGTTCATTGCTGTGTTGTATTGCAGCGTTGTCCGGGCAATGGGCCAACTTCACAAAGCGGTCAGAAGACAGGATAGCCCCCCCCCCCTCTCTCTCTCTCTCTCTTGACCTTTTCCCCAGGACCATTCAGCCCGTGCTGCCCCGTCCGTACACCTTGCTGCAGACCATTCGTCTGATGTCTGCACTCCGAGGAGCCTTGTCGGCACGTGGCGACAACACCCAATACCTTGTTATTAGGCAACGGCACGCACACGTGTCCTCTCTCTATCTGTCTCTGTCTCTCACTCTCTCTCTCTCTCTGTCTCTCTCTCACACACACACACACACACACACACACACACACACACACACACACACACACACACACACACAGAGACCGACTTATTGATGTTCTTATGGCTCTGTAATGTATTCTTGATCTTCCAGTTTGCCTTTTACATGTTTTCTGCTTTTGAGTTTTTGATTTGACTCTAAAGCCAAATCATTTGCATTAAACATATCAATTTATAAGTACTTAAAGTACCTTTTTTTTTTTTTTTTTTTTTTGCTATCCCATCATCTGTTCCGTTTCAGTGACATGACATTACTTTCACTCCGCCCATCATCTGTTCCGTTTAGTGACATGACATTACTTTCACTCCGCCCATCATCTGTTCCGTTTAGTGACATGACATTACTTTCACTCCGCCCATCATCTGTTCCGTTTAGTGACATGACATTACTTTCACTCCGCCCATCATCTGTTCCGTTTAGTGACATGACATTACTTTCACTCCGCCCATCATCTGTTCTGTTTAGTGACATGACATTACTTTCACTCCGCCCATCATCTGTTCTGTTTAGTGACATGACATTACTTTCACTTCGCCCATCATCTGTTCCGTTTCAGTGACATGACATTACTTTCACTTCGCCCATCGCGACCCCCCCCCCCCCCCCCGCCCCCCCACCTCCTATACACAGCAACACCTGAGTTCTTCTGTCATTGACACAGTGTCGGCAGTCAACGGGCAACCATCGATGTTAGGTCGTCAGGAGGCCACACACAAGAGGAGACCCTGCACTGATGCCGAGTCACTTAGGTGGTGTTCAGTAGTGCGTGTTCTGATTTAACGTACTTTAGACACTATCTGCTGAGTCCCCAACTGACGACAGTGATAGCTTTGTCTCGGAGCTCGACTGAGTGAGTATCCGCCCAGAGTGGAGACCACCACCACGTCCCTCCAACAACAGTCCCCCATGAGTCTGCCGACACCAATGGCCTTGACAGTACTCACCCCAAATATATTACTTTTATGGCGCAAACTCCTCACATAAGCGCCTCAAATAAAACAATACGTATACAACAGTGCATAACCGTATACATCACATAGAAGACAAAGAAGAGATGGAACAAATCCATACACCAAGACTTGCAAATATGAACAATAACATAACCGTATACATCACATAGAAGACAAAGAAGAGATGGAACAAATCCATACACCAAGACTTGCAAATATGAACAATAACAAAAAAGAACATAATATGTCCTATATACGCGCGCACACGCACACTCTAGCGCGCACGCGCACATACACAGTAAACACCCACCCACAAATGAATTAGTATGTTTCCTCCATGCAAATGATTATATAATCCAAAATAATTATTAAAAAAAAGACCAAAAAAAAAAATTCTCAATAATAAAAACACAGGGCAAACAATGTAGTTGTTTGGTTTTTTTTTCATGCAAATGCATAATTTGAAAAAAGAAAAACTGATTTAGTTCGTTTCCTAGAAGAATATACTAGTATGTTTCCTGGAAAAAAAAGTCTTGCTTTTTCCCACAAGAAGACAAATAATTCAGCATGTTTCCTCCACACAAATATATCAAGGCAAAAATTGAAAGAAGCAGTTTGTCTCCCCTCCCCAACAGAGATGTCTGCTGTTTTTTCCGGACCACCACCACGCAGGAGCAAATAAAGAGGTCAGAGCAGTGGAGAAACCACAAGGGGAAAGAGAAGAAAGACAAGGTCAGAGCAGTGGAGAAACAAGGGGAAAGAGAAGAAAGACAAGGTCAGAGCAGTGGAGAAACAAGGGGAAAGAGAAGAAAGACAAGGTCAGAGCAGTGGAGAAACAAGGGGAAAGAGAAGAAAGACAAGGTCAGAGCAGTGGAGAAACAAGGGGAAAGAGAAGAAAGACAAGGTCAGAGCAGTGGAGAAACCACAAGGGGAAAGAGAAGAAAGACAAGGTCAGAGCAGTGGAGAAACAAGGGGAAAGAGAAGAAAGACAAGGTCAGAGCAGTGGAGAAACAAGGGGAAAGAGAAGAAAGACAAGGTCAGAGCAGTGGAGAAACAAGGGGAAAGAGAAGAAAGACAAGGCCAGAGCAGTGGAGAAACAAGGGGAAAGAGAAGAAAGACAAGGTCAGAGGAGTGGAGAAACAAGGGGAAAGAGAAGAAAGACAAGGTCAGAGCAGTGGAGAAACCACAAGGGGAAAGAGAAGAAAGACAAGGTCAGAGCAGTGGAGAAACCACAAGGGGAAAGAGAAGAAAGACAAGGTCAGAGGAGTGGAGAAACAAGGGGAAAGAGAAGAAAGACAAGGCCAGAGCAGTGGAGAAACAAGGGGAAAGAGAAGAAAGACAAGGTCAGAGGAGTGGAGAAACAAGGGGAAAGAGAAGAAAGACAAGGTCAGAGCAGTGGAGAAACAAGGGGAAAGAGAAGAAAGACAAGGTCAGAGGAGTGGAGAAACAAGGGGAAAGAGAAGAAAGACAAGGTCAGAGGAGTGGAGAAACCACAAGGGGAAAGAGAAGAAAGACAAGGTCAGAGCAGTGGAGAAACCACAAGGGGAAAGAGAAGAAAGACAAGGCCAGAGCAGTGGAGAAACAAGGGGAAAGAGAAGAAAGACAAGGTCAGAGGAGTGGAGAAACAAGGGGAAAGAGAAGAAAGACAAGGCCAGAGCAGTGGAGAAACAAGGGGAAAGAGAAGAAAGACAAGGTCAGAGCAGTGGAGAAACCACAAGGGGAAAGAGAAGAAAGACAAGGTCAGAGGAGTGGAGAAACCACAAGGGAAAGAGAAGAAAGACAAGGCCAGAGCAGTGGAGAAACCACAAGGGAAAGAGAAGAAAGACAAGGCCAGAGCAGTGGAGAAACCACAAGGGAAAGAGAAGAAAGACAAGGCCAGAGGAGTGGAGAAACAAGGGGAAAGAGAAGAAAGACAAGGTCAGAGCAGTGGAGAAACCACAAGGGAAAGAGAAGAAAGACAAGGCCAGAGCAGTGGAGAAACAAGGGGAAAGAGAAGAAAGACAAGGTCAGAGGAGTGGAGAAACAAGGGGAAAGAGAAGAAAGACAAGGTCAGAGGAGTGGAGAAACCACAAGGGGAAAGAGAAGAAAGACAAGGCCAGAGCAGTGGAGAAACAAGGGGAAAGAGAAGAAAGACAAGGTCAGAGGAGTGGAGAAACAAGGGGAAAGAGAAGAAAGACAAGGTCAGAGGAGTGGAGAAACAAGGGGAAAGAGAAGAAAGACAAGGTCAGAGGAGTGGAGAAACAAGGGGAAAGAGAAGAAAGACAAGGTCAGAGCAGTGGAGAAACAAGGGGAAAGAGAAGAAAGACAAGGTCAGAGGAGTGGAGAAACAAGGGGAAAGAGAAGAAAGACAAGGCCAGAGGAGTGGAGAAACCACAAGGGGAAAGAGAAGAAAGACAAGGCCAGAGGAGTGGAGAAACAAGGGGAAAGAGAAGAAAGACAAGGTCAGAGCAGTGGAGAAACCACAAGGGGAAAGAGAAGAAAGACAAGGTCAGAGCAGTGGAGAAACCACAAGGGGAAAGAGAAGAAAGACAAGGCCAGAGCAGTGGAGAAACAAGGGGAAAGAGAAGAAAGACAAGGTCAGAGCAGTGGAGAAACAAGGGGAAAGAGAAGAAAGACAAGGTCAGAGCAGTGGAGAAACCACAAGGGGAAAGAGAAGAAAGACAAGGTCAGAGCAGTGGAGAAACCACAAGGGAAAGAGAAGAAAGACAAGGCCAGAGGAGTGGAGAAACCACAAGGGGAAAGAGAAGAAAGACAAGGTCAGAGGAGTGGAGAAACCACAAGGGGAACGAGAAGAAAGACAAACAAGCAGTCAGAACCGCCTTTTTGGGGGAAAAAAGTGAAGGAAAACGCCAGAAGATGGATGAGCGAGGTAAGATGCTGGAACGAAAGGTGGGGTGACTGGGGAGGGGGCGGGGAGGGAGGAAGATGTTTCTGCCAGCAGTGTCCGTCAGGGTCTGGGCTCCATTCTCGTTCTCGTCCGCCCTTTCTTCCAAGCGTTGACTGGAAAACACAACTGAACGTCTAGCCTTTCGGATGAGACGATAAACCGAGGGCCCATATGCGGCACGCACTCGGCGCACTGAAAAAGAACCCATGGCAACAAAAGTGTCTTCTGGCACAATTCTATTCACGAAGTTCACTCTGACAGGTTCACATACATGTAAGCACTCCAGCCTCCCCTGACAAGAGCGTTGGGTAATTCTGCTAGCATCTGGCTAGCAGAAATGGTGTAGCGTGTATGGATTTGTCCGAATGCAGTGACGCCTTCTTGAGAAACTGAAACTGGGGGCGCGGGGAAGGCCGGGAGGAGGGGGGGTCTCCAGAGAAGTGGAGCAGAGGACTGTTGCAAAGTGGCAGAGAACTGTTGCAAAGTGGACCAGAGGACTGTTGCAAAGTGGCAGAGGACTGTTGCAAAGTGGACCAGAGGACTGTTGCAGAGTGGACCAGAGATTTGTTGCAAAGTGGCAGAGGACTGTTGCACAGTGGCAGAGGACTGTTGCAAAGTGGAGCAGAGGACTATTGCAGAGTGGCAGAGGACTGTTGCAGAAGTGGAGCAAAGGACTGTTGCAAAGTGGCAGAGGACTGTTGCAGAAGTGGAACAGAGGACTGTTGCAAAGTGGAGCAGAGGACTGTTGCAAAGTGGAGCAGAGGACTGTTGCAGGGTGGAGCAGAGGACTGTTGCAAAGTGGCAGAGGACTGTTGCAAAGTGGAGCAGAGAACTGTTGCAGAAGTGGAACAGAGGATTGTTGCGGAAGTGGAACAGAGGACTGTTGCAGAAGTGGAGTAGTGGACTGTTGCAGAGTGGAGTAGTGGACTGTTGCAGAGTGGAACAATGGACTGTTGCAGAAGTGGAACAATGGACTGTTGCAGAAGTGGAACAATGGACTGTTGCAGAAGTGGAGCAGAGGACTGTTGCAGAGTGGAACAGAGGACTGTTGCAGAAGTGGAGCAGAGGACTGTTGCAGAGTGGAGCAGTGGACTGTTGCAGAAGTGGAACAGTGGACTGTTGCAGAAGTGGAACAGTGGACTGTTGCAGAGTGGAGCAGAGGACTGTTGCAGAGTGGAACAGAGGACTGTTGCAGAGTGAACATGGACTGTTCAGAAGTGGAACAGTGGACTGTTGCAGAGTGGAGCAGAGGACTGTTGCAGAGTGGAACAGAGGACTGTTGCAGAGTGGAACAGAGGACTGTTGCAGAAGTGGAACAGTGGACTGTTGCAGAGTGGAACAGAGGACTGTTGCAGAAGTGGAGCAGAGGACTGTTGCAGAGTGGAGCAGAGGACTGTTGCAGAAGTGGAACAGAGGACTGTTGCAGAAGTGGAGCAGAGGGTCTTTCTCTCTCGCCCCTCGTCAATCCTCCACTACACGCACGAGCACTGTGTGTGTGTGTGTGTGTGTGTGTGTGTGTGTGTGTGTGTGTGTGTGTGTGGTGAAGGTGTCAGCACTAAATGACGGAAAAGAAGGACCCTCGTGGTCAGCTAGAGGATTCATTTCCGCCTGTCGGCAGCCATAGGAAGTCAACAGTGAAGAAGAGAGGGGTGGCGGGGGAACAGAGAGAGAGGACGGGAGGGTGGGAGAGAGAGGACGGAGAGAGAGTGACCTAACAATGTCTAACATGACAGGAGGTGGACAGGGAGGTGTGACCTAACAATGTCTAACATGACAGCAGGTGGACAGAGAGGTGTGACCTAACAATGTGTGACATGACAGGAGGTGGACAGGGAGGTTTGACCTAATAATGTGTGACATGACAGGAGGTGGACAGGGAGGTGTGACCTAACAATGTCTAACATGACAGGAGGTGGACAGGGAGGTGTGACCTAACAATGTCTAACATGACAGCAGGTGGACAGGGAGGTGTGACCTAACAATGTCTAACATGACAGCAGGTGGACAGGGCGGTGTGACCTAACAATGTCTAACATGAGAGCAGGTGGACAGGCAGGTGTGATCTAGCAATGTGTGACATGACAGCAGGTGGACAGGGAGGTGTGACCTAACAATGTGTGACATGACAGCAGGTGGACAGGGAGGTGTGACCTAACAATGTGTAGCATGACAGCAGGTGGACAGGGAGGTGTGACCTAACAATGTGTGACATGACAGCAGGTGGACAGGGAGGTGTGACCTAATAATGTGTGACATGACAGCAGGTGGACAGGGAGGTGTGACCTAACAATGTGTGACATGACAGCAGGTGGACAGAGAGTTGTGACCTAACAATGTGTAGCATGACAGCAGGTGGACAGGGAGGTGTGACCTAACAATGTGTGACATGACAGCAGGTGGACAGGGAGGTGTGACCTAACAATGTCTAACATGACAGCAGGTGGACAGGGAGGTGTGACCTAACAATGTGTAGCATGACAGCAGGTGGACAGGGAGGTGTGACCTAACAATGTGTGACATGACAGCAGGTGGACAGGGAGGTGTGACCTAATAATGTGTGACATGACAGCAGGTGGACAGGGAGGTGTGACCTAACAATGTGTGACATGACAGCAGGTGGACAGAGAGTTGTGACCTAACAATGTGTAGCATGACAGCAGGTGGACAGGGAGGTGTGACCTAACAATGTGTGACATGACAGCAGGTGGACAGGGAGGTGTGACCTAACAATGTCTAACATGACAGCAGGTGGACAGGGAGGTGTGACCTAATAATGTGTGACATGACAGCAGGTGGACAGAGAGGTGTGACCTAACAATGTGTAACATGACAGGAGGTGGACAGGGAGGTGTGACCTAACAATGTCTAACATGACAGCAGGTGGACAGGCAGGTGTGACCTAATAATGTGTGACATGACAGCAGGTGGACAGGGGTGTGTGACCTAACAATGTGTGACATGACAGCAGGTGGACATGGAGGTGTGACCTGACAATGTGTAACATGAGAGCAGGTGGGCAGGGAGGTGTGACCTAACAATGTGTAACATGACAGCAGGTGGACAGGGAGGTGTGACCTAACAATGTGTGACATGACAGCAGGTGGACATGGAGGTGAGACCTAACAATGTGTGACATGACAGCAGGTGGACAGGGAGGTGTGACCTAACAATGTGTGACTTGACAGCAGGTGGACATGGAGGTGAGACCTAACAATGTGTAACATGACAGGAGGTGGACAGGGAGGTGTGACCTAACAATGTCTAACATGACAGCAGGTGGACAGGGAGGTGTGACCTAACAATGTGTGACATGACAGCAGGTGGACAGGGAGGTGTGACCTAACAATGTCTAACATGACAGCAGGTGGACAGGGAGGTGTGACCTAACAATGTGTGACATGACAGCAGGTGGACAGGGAGGTGTGACCTAACAATGTGTAACATGACAGGAGGTGGACAGGGGTGTGTGACCTAACAATGTGTAACATGACAGCAGGTGGACAGGGAGGTGTGACCTAACAATGTCTAACATGACAGCAGGTGGACAGGGAGGTGTGACCTAACAATGTGTGACATGACAGCAGGTGGACAGGGAGGTGTGACCTAACAATGTGTAACATGACAGCAGGTGGACAGGGAGGTGTGACCTAACAATGTGTGACATGACAGCAGGTAGACAGGGAGGTGTGACCTAACAATGTGTAACATGACAGCAGGTGGACAGGGAGGTGTGACCTAACAATGTCTAACATGACAGCAGGTGGACAGGGAGTTGTGACCTAACAATGTCTAACATGACAGCAGGTGGACAGAGAGGTGTGACCTAACAATGTGTGACATGACAGGAGGTGGACAGGGAGCTGTGACCTAACATTGTCTAACATGACAAGAGGTGGACAGGGAAGTGTGACCTAACAATGTGTAACATGACAAGCAGGTGGACAGGGAGGTGTGACCTAACAATGTGTAACATGACAGCAGGTGGACAGGATTGTGTTTCATGGAGGGTGGACAGCATCACAGTGACTTTGAGGGGAGTGTGGGGAGGGGGGGGCCTTCAGGGATCGTCATTCACCGAATCACTTTCAGTCAGCAAATCGATTGGCACCTCCCTATCTCTCAGCCCCCCCCCCCCTGTCCCCCCCCCCCCTGTCCCCCCCCCCTGCCCCCCCTCCCCCCCCCCCGCCCCCCTCTCTCTCTCTCTGTGTCTTTTTCTCGAATAGACCAGACCTAAAACATCATCACTGAGTAAAAGTTTTTTGTGCTGTGTTCTCCCATAGAATATTAAAAGATAGTCTTGTGTTTGAATGTACATCTGTCTGTGCCATAGTCTGTCTATTACTCTGTTCTCTCTCTCTCTCTCTCTCTCTCTCTCTCTCTCTCTCTCTCTCTCTCTCTCTCTCTCTCTCTCTCTCTCTGAGAAAATCACTTGGACTTAAACAATCCAAAACTTCGAAAACTTTTCTATTGGCCACAAGCCCAAGGGATCTTTCTTTCATTCATTCTTTCTTCCTTTCCTTCTTTCTTTCTTTGAGTATGTGTCTGTGTGTCTGTATGTGTGTCTATGTCTGTGTGTGCGTGTGTGTATGTGTTACTGTGTCAACGCAGTTTTTTGTGAGTTCTGTGGGGACCAAATAAGGAAGGAAAGTAGCGAGCAATCCCTGTGATTCCGTTAGGACCTGTACACTGTTGACAATCAGAAGGAAAGCAGCCAGCATTTCCTGTGATTCCGTTAGGACCAGGACACTGTTGACAATCAGAAGGAAAGTAGCCAGCATTTCCTGATTCCGTTAGGACCAGTACACTGTTGACAATCAGAAGGAAAGCAGCGAGCATTCCCTGATTCCGTTAGGACCAGTACACTGTTGACAATCAGAAGGAAAGCAGCGAGCATTCCCTGATTCCGTTAGGACCAGTACACTGTTGACAATCAGAAGGAAAGCAGCGAGCATTCCCTGATTCCGTTAGGACCAGTACACTGTTGACAATCAGAAGGAAAGTAGCCAGCATTCCCTGATTCCGTGTTGACAATCAGAAGGAAAGCAGCGAGCATTCCCTGATTCCGTTAGGACCAGTACACTGTTGACAATCAGAAGGAAAGTAGCCAGCATTCCCTGATTCCGTTAGGACCAGTACACTGTTGACATAACCGGCCATCCCAGATGAACTATGTCTTACCAGTTCCTTCCCCTCCCGTGCTTAGGGAGAAACAAACATTGGTCGTTTGTGATTGTGGGGTGTGTGTGTGGGGGGGGGGGGGGGGGTTCAGGGTGAGCACACTTGGGTGTACGAGTATTGGAGAGAGAGAGAGGAAGAGAGATAGAGAGAGAGGAAGAGAGAGAGAGAGAGAGAGAGAGAGAGAGAGAGAGAGAGGAAAATCACTTGAAATACAGTTAGACCGGTCCATCATGATTAGTTTTTCTGACAACAGGTTTAAGATTAACAACAGAAAAGATGCGTCCCAGTTGCATTGATCATTTGGTCGTCACCTGAACCAGGTTTGTTTTCTATGTTCATTTTCAGGCAGCACAGAGACTGTCTGGAACAAAAGTAAACGTTTGCGATCTTTCCCTGATTAAGGAAACGAGTGGTTTCCTGATTAACCAGCAATTGGTTGATTGACATTGATACTTATAAAATGTCTGTCTTCCGTCAGAGACCAAGCTCTAAGCACTTCACAAACATGGAGTCATTTCGCTAACAGGCTGCCTACCTGGGTGGAGCCGTCTGACAGCTGCTACAGGCTCAGTCACATCATTCGAGTGGTCTTCAAGTCACCTGTAAGAAAAACACCCAGTGGGCTTTGTGTTGATGGCGTGTTAAGTGCTGATAATGAGGGGAAGGGGGGAAATGAAGGCCCATTACAGGCACCAGGGACTAACGATTTAGGCCGTGTTGAAGGACTTCCTGGTCATGTGGCGGCTTTACACGGCACTGCTTCCTGGAGAACACTTCATGCAGCCTGCCTGTGGAGAACGGGAACCTGTCCCCGCCCCCACCGCTCTCTCTGTATCTGTCCCTGTCTCTGTCTCTCTCTGTCTGTCTCACTGTCTCTGTCTCTCTTACTCCCTCTCTTTCTCACTGACTCAATCACTGTCACTCACACACACACACACACACACACACACACACACACCTCATACCCCCCCCCCCCCACCACACACACACACACACCCACACCATCCACATCACCCCCTCCCCCTCCTCCCACTCTCCCCTCCCCCATCCTCGCGCCCCCGCCCCCGCCCCCTCCTCCACCTCCGCCCCCTCGACCCCCTCCCCCCCCCAGCAACTCCCCCCCTCTCCCCCCCCCCACACACACTGAGCACTTGAGTAGACAAAAGGTTTTTGTGTTGTTTTCCTGTGAACAATAAGTGATAGGCTGAGGGAACGGATTTACGGTTGAGAGGCTGGCTGATCGGATTGAAACTGACTGACATGACTCACACACACACACACACACACACACACACACACACACACAGAGAGAGAGAGAGAGAGAGAGAGAGAGAGAGAGAGAAGAAAAGAAAACTGATGTTATAGAGTGAAGAAGGTTCTAACTGAACATGGTTTGGGTATTGTGTGGTTGTCCCAGGGTGCAGGAAACGAACAACAGTTTATTGCAGAATTCAGAGATAGACTCATTTGTTCCTTTAAACAAAACTGACATTCTGACATGAAAAGTAAAGAAACATATTGTTGGTTCTTTTCATTTAAAAGCATATTTCAACCTGAAGCATACCTCAGAATCATTACAGATAAGTGGCATAGAATAAATTATGCAAGGTTTAGGTTAAGAACAATGGGTTTTAATGCAAACAGGATGGTTTGAACCTGGGACTTCCACACAATCACCATGTCCTGTCTGTGGATACCAGGTGGATAACGAAAAACATTTTCTTTTTCAGTGTGAAGTGTATATAATACTGTGCGAGAAAGATGTATATTCTTTAAAACAGACGTGGCTAAAAGTCATGATGTTATTACTGTTTTATCATCTGATAATGAAATCATAGATCGATTGCTAAACTCATTGCAGACGCACAAACAATAAGACAAAGGCACATAAGTCAAAATGGTATTAACAGCTTAGAAGGCACTTAATTATAATCAGTGCAGAAGTTGCTATCTTGTTTTGGCAAAACAGAAAACATAGTATTACATTCATGAGTGTATTGTTGAGTCTGTCTGAATTATTTTTGATTTATTCTTGAGTGCATGGTCGAGTCAGTCCCCATTCATCTTGTCATTTTGTTGACTCACTTGTGTAAACAAAGTACGTCTATGTTTTAACCCGGTGTTCGGTTGTGTGTGTGTGTGTGTGTGTGTGTGTGTCCGTGGTAAACTTTAACATTGCCATTTTCTCTGCAAATACTTTGTCAGTTGACACCAAATTTGGCATAAAAATAGGAAAAATTCAGTTCTTTCCAGTCATCTTGTTTAAAACAATATGGCACCTCTGGGATGGGCACACACAAAAAATTTAAAAAGAAGCAAAATTATATGCAAACTGAATTTACTGTTATATATATATATATATATATATATATATATATATATATATATATATTCTTTAAACTTGGCACTTTGATCTGATATTCTGACACAACAACAAGAGCAGTCATTTTTATGATTTTTTATTCAAACAGGAACTTCTTTTGCTGAGCATGGAAGTTATATTTATTTTGCATGTCTTTGCTGCAGATAGTAAAAAAAAAGGGAAATTAATCTGTAATTAATGCTAGGGGGCTTAATTTGCTTTAAACTGATCTTTCTCATCTTAAACATTACATTTTGAAATTATACTCAATACATAAAAAGCTTGTGTGTTTTACTCTCAGTGTACAGGGCTTTCACTATGTTCATTCGCCCAAGTGGTCTTTTTCGGAAAATACTAAAATCAATACGACAAGTGGACTTTATAGATCTATTGGCTGAGCCCTGAAGGTCCCCAGCTCCCTCTCCCCTTCTCTCTCTGGCATTTTGTTTTCCTATACCAGAACACAAGATGTCCCTGGATTTTCACCATTGTTGATAAGCAGCTGTTAACAGTGGACAGCACTCACTGCTGCCTCATGTAAATCTTTGTTTCCTGACGGTGCAGCCAAGCCAGCGGTGCCTGCTTGTTCAGCTGGAACAGGTACGGGATCTGGAACTGGTCCCGAGATCTGGGAAATTACTGGCTCTGTACCCTGATTTCCACACATGACTGCGGCACAGTAGATCTAGAGAGAGATAGAAACGTCTGTGTGTGTGTGTGTGTGTGTGTGCGCGCGCGCGCGCGCGCGCGCGTAAATGGCTGATTGGTTTTCTTTCTTTCTTTCTTTCTTACCTTCCTTCCTTCCTTCTTTCTTTTAGATATAATCAAACAGCTGAATATCAGAAGCTAAAACGTATGTGGATCATCTGCCATGTGGCACACCTTTAGTTTTACACAGACTGTGTGAAAGACTGTTCACAGAACTCACAACGAGCTCTTCTTCCACAGACACGGGCGCACCCCGTCGCATGCATCCAAGACTGCATACCACATACATATACACATGTGCACACACACACACACACACACACACACACACACACACACAAGCACGCGCACGCATGCATGAGCACACACATACAAACATACACAAACACACGCATGGAACACTTTGGTCGGAACCAAAAGGCCGAGAAGCGACCACACACACACACACACACACACACACACACACACGTATATACACGTTTTCACGTTCACACACTTTTTTCATCAAAATTCTTTTTTTTTTTCTTTTTTTTTTTTTTTTTTTTTTTCTCTACCACTAGCTCTTCAGATCCTAAGCAAATCTAGACCCTTCCCCTACCTCCACCCTCACTCTTGTATCCGTCCCCTCCCACCCCCCTCTCCCACACCCACCTACCTCCACCCTCGCTCCCTCTTCTATCCTTCCCCTCCCTCCCCCCTCTCCCACATCCACCTACCTCCACCCTCTCTCTTCTATCCTTCGCCTGCCACCCCCCTCTCCCTCCCACCTACCTCCACCCCTCACTCCCTCTTCTCCTATCTCTCCCTCACCCTCCTATTTGTTTTGGGTTGTTTTTGTTTTTTTGTTTTTTGTTGTTGTTTGTTTGTTTTTTGGGTTTTTTTTTTTTGGTTTTTTGGTGTGTTTTTTACTCACTTGTGTAAACAAAGTGAGTCTATGTTTTAACCCGGTGTTCGGTTGTGTGTGTGTCTGTGTCTGTGTGTCTGTGTTTCCATGGTAAACTTTAACATAGCCATTTTCTCTGCAAATACTTTGTCAGTTGACACCAAATTTGGCATAAACATAGGAAAAATTGAGTTCTTTTAAAACTGTATTGCACCTCTGGGATGGGCACCAAAAATTTTTTTTAAAAGAAGCAAAATTATATGCAAACTGAATTTACTGTTATATTTATTTTCTTTTTATTCTCTAAACTTGGCACTTTGATCTGATATTCTGACACAACAACAAGAGCAGTCATTTTTATCATTTATTGTTCAAACAGGAAATTCTTTTGCTAAGCATGGAAGTTATATTTCTGGTGCATGTCTTTGCTGAAGATAGTAAAAAAGGGAAATTAATCTGTGGGTAATTTGCTTTAAACTGACCTTTCTCATCTTAAACATTACATTTTGAAATTATACCCAATACATAAAAAGCTTTGTTTTACTCTCAGTGTACAGGGCTTTCACTGTGTTCATTCGCCCAAGTGGTTTTTTTCGGAAAATACTAAAATCAATACTACGAATAGACTTTATAGATCTATTGGCTGAGCCCTGAAGGTCATGGGCAAAAATCAATTGTGTACACATATTTATACATGTTCACAGCGCGTGCTCATATTCTTCGCGAACGCGAACGACGCCATTTTGTTTCAAGTTGTTGACCTGCCCGTTCAATCCTATATTCAATCGACAATACACTATAACATGTGATGGAAAGTTGGAGAAGGAGACCGTTAAATATTTATTCAGAGAAAGATTTGTGAACACCTCATCGCATACTGGATTATGCCCCAAACTGCCATAAAAATATCCACAAAATCAGTCGGAATTCACAGTAAAAAAATAATAAACCATGAGAGTTAATACCCTTGATGAAACGTAAAAATTTCCAGTCTTGACTTTTCTCAAAATGAAGTCCTTTTCACTTCACACGACGTTTAGAAGTAGATGCACTTGGCTCTACGTGTTATTAGTTTAACAAAATACTCAATTTTCATATCAACTTTAAAACTATAAAACTAGAATGAACATAAAAGAGAAATTGAATCGACTGTGTCGTACATTCCCGGCGGGTGTAACTAAACTTGTACATCTATCTAGATCCAGAGAAAACGGCTAAATGTTGCAGTGTGATTGCGGCGATAGTCAGGTCTCCTTTACCGCGGACTTTTTTAATTGCCCTTAAAGATTTTTTGAATGCCCAAGATACACCAGTATAATATGATTTAAACAGCGTTCTCACTGCGAATGCCGCAATCGACTTATCGCCCTTTAAAAAAGCATGTTTAAATGTTAAATTTTGAACGTCAGTTAAGGAGCCACGATAGTGTAATGGGTAAGACAGTTTCTTCTCACCCGAACACGCGGGGTTCCAATCTTCCGTCAGGACTTTTTTTTTCCTTTTTTTTTCTTTTTTTTTACCCGAAACTTTATAATAACAAATACAGAACACATTTTAACGATTAGATTTTTTTTAAAGTGTATCACAAGTGAATCTTGAAGGCCTTGCCTCTCTTGTTTCTTTCGCTGTTGTTCCTGTTGTTGTTCTTTCTGACGCTCTCTTCTATCTCCTGCCCATCCAGCAGTTTTATCCGGGTCCCGTCACCCCCACCCCCACCTCTCCCTTTCTGTTCTGCCCTGGTGAGTTTCTTCATTGATCCGCCTCTTTCCTTCCACCACCATCTCCGTTCTCTGCCCCCCAACCCCTCCCCTCCAACCCATAGACCCTGCCCCCCCCCCGACCCCACTATCCCTTTCCTGTCCTGTTGTTCCTCCCATCCTCTCTCCCCTTTGATGCTGACTGGGGGCAGGGGTCGGGGCTGGCTACGTGATGCCATCTTAGCAGCAGCTGCAGAGTGCAGCGCTAGCGTTCAGATTTTAGTTTTGTTACAGAATGTTACAGAATTAACGTAGACTTGCATGAAATTGTTCCAGCGCTACATAGCACACTTCGCAGAAAAGTAGACAAAGGAAAAGTCGAGAAAGCTTAGCAGCAGTGTTGGCTCAGAAAATCTCTTACCGCAAGGCAAAATTAGCTGCAACATTGGCTTAGAAGTCTTAACGCTGAAGAAAGTTAGCAGCAATGTAAACAGGAAATTACTTCACGCTAAGCAAACTTATCGCTGGTAAGGTCACTCGTGCACAAGTTGCAGTCTGCCACTACCCACTGGTCAGCTGTCTGCCACTACCCACTGGTCAGCTGTCTACAAA
>NC_134900.1:40310052-40335052 GCF_041734735.1 Babylonia areolata
TCCCTAACCCCTAACCCTAACCCTAACCCTAAACCCTAACCCTAACCCTAACCCCTAACCCTAACCCTAACCCTAACCTAACCCTAACCCTAACCCTAACCCTAACCTAACCCTAACCCTAACCCTAACCCTAACCCTTAACCCTAACCCTCACCCAACCCTAACCCTAACCCTAACCTCACCCTAACCCTAACCCCTAACCCTAACCCTAACCCTCCCTAACCCTAACCCTAACCTAACCCTAACCCTAACCTAACCCTAACCCTAAACCCTAACCCTAACCTAACCCCTAACCCTAACCCTAACTCTAACCCTAAACCCTAACCCAACCCTAACCCTAACCTAACCCTAACCCAACTAACCCAACACAACCTAACCCTAATCCAACCCTAACCCTAACCTAACCCTACTAACCCTAACCCCAACCCTAACCTAACTCCCTTGCAGATTGTCGTGCACTTTCCACTCGTAGTCCAGGACCAACGATGGATCGCAGACCGACAGATCTAAACACGAGAGCTTTCCAGAGGACAGATGAAGGTAAGTGGGTGACTTGTCATTAAGACAGCACGTCCATATCAGAAAGAATGTTTTCCAAAAGAAGACCTCGGGCTGATGTCATCTCACTTCCCCAGAGCGGGGAGTGTCCATTGAAGTCGCCCAACAGTAGAAACGGTCGTGGGAGCTGGTCGGCCAGGTTCATGAGGTCCTGCCTCAGAACACGGACGGAAGGAGGAAGGTACAGAGAGCAGACAGTGATTGTTTTCTCAAGTGTGACTCTGACTGCCACCGCCTGTAAAGGGGTGCTTAAAGGAACTGTACTGTATAAAAGGGACTTACGTATAAAAAGAGCGACACCTCCCGTCAATCCCTCTTGCTTCGGTTGAGCGGGTTTAAAAATGGAGTTAAAACCAGAGAGAGATAAAACCTTGCCATCTCTTTGCAGAGTCTCCTGCAGCACCAGCACTGAAGGTTTCAAAGCACGACAAAGCAGCTGAAGTTCCTGGAAATTGGCGTAGAACCCACGGATGTTCCAGTGGATCACTGCCATTAAAAAAACAAGAAAGGCAAGGCCTTCAAGACTCACTTGTGATACACTTAAAAAAAAATCCAAGCTATTTATGTATTGAGTATAATGCATTTACTGTTATATACTATATTTATATTTTTTGTATTCTCTAAACTTGGCACTTTGATCTGATATTCTGACCCAACAGCTAGAGCAGTCATTATTATCATTTTATGTTCAAACAGGAACTTCTTTTGCTAAGCATGGAAGTTTTATTTATTTTGCAAACGTTTTGGTGCAGATAGTAAAAAAGGGAAATTACTCTGTAATGTTAGTGGAGTTAATTTGCTTTCAAAAGAAGTTCCTGTTTGAACAAAAAATGATAATAATGACAGATCTTTTGTTGGGTCGAATATCAGATCAAAGTGCCAAGTTTAGAGAATACAAAAAATATAAATATAACAGTAAATGCAGTTTGCATATAATTAGGCTTCATTCTTTATTTTTTTGTGCCCATCCCAGAAGCGCAATATTATTTTAAACAAGATGACTGGAAAGAACTGAATTTTTCCTATTTTTATGCCAAATTTGGTGTCAACTGACAAAGTAGTTGCAGAGAAAATGTCAATGTTAAAGTTTACCACGGACACACAGACACACACACACAGACAACCGAACACCGGGTTAAAACATAGACTCACTTTGTTTACACAAGTGAGTCAATAATAATAATAAAGCAGCAGCCTATTCCATCGCTACCCCCTGCTCCTCTGCTTGCGGTGGCTCAAGGTCGGCCAAGATCGCATATCTATTTTTTGAACTTAACTTCTCCGATTCCGACCAAGCCGGAATATCTACCACCTCAGCTCTTCCCGATCCCGCCGAGGCCGCAACCCTCCCCTCCTTGAGTTTTGGAGGTACGGGGGGTTTCTGGCCACTCCCGCCAGCCCGAGGGCCAGGCAAACGAGAGGCGGGACGAGGGGGGCCGGGAGGTGGGGGGGGGGGGGGGGGGGGGAGGGAGGCGGACACCGTGCCTCCGCCCGAGGCTTTCCGCTCTCGCCCAGCAGCCCCTGAGGACCGCCGTACAGGATGGAAAGGGGTAGACACAGCGCCTCCACCCAAGGCCAACGGTTCTACTGATGTAGGTAAGCTGCCCGTCTGCGTCCCTGTGGACGTCGTCTGGATCGCAACGTCCACCATCCTGGGTCTGACGACAGAAGCATAAGACGCCTTATGCAATGCGGCCTCCACTTGTTTTCGTGCCTCAAAGAAAGAAATTTTCTTCTCCGTCTTCACCTTCTGGATTTCTTTTTCTTTTCTCCAGGCGGGGCAGTCTTTTGATGAGGACGGGTGGCCGCCTCCGCAGTTCTCACAACGGGCTGGACTGACGCATTCGCCCTGGTGCGCCGCTTTTGAACAGGTGCCACACGCCTCTTCCTCCTTGCAGCGGTCCCGCACATGTCCGAATTTCTGGCACTTGAAACATCTTAGAGGGGACGGCACGTACAGGCTTACGTTCACCAGCAGGTATCCGACTCGAATGTCCTTGGGGTCATTCGGGCAGCAGAAGGTGAGGAAAAATGTGTTGGTCGGGACTCTGTCCGACCCCTTCCTTACTGTCACCCTGTAAACGTCAGTCACTCCCTGAGAGGACAGCTCGCTCTTGATCTCTGCTTCAGACACTCCTCTCAACTCCAGGCATCTGATGACCCTCTTTGAACAGTTCAGTCCTTTGTGAGGGGAAACCCTCACCGCCCTATCCACAAAAGTGGTCGCCTTGAGCAGAAGCTGTGTCTGCCTTTTTGACTCTGTCTCCACCAGAAATGCTCCGCTCCTCAGCCTCTTGATAGATTTCAGTGAGCCTGCCAGACACTGGAAGCCCTTCTGGATAGCGAAGGGGCTGAGAGCCGACAAGGGCTTGTCATCAGCGCCCTCCACCACAAGCCACGACGGCCAAAATCCAGAGGTCTCACCGACCTCCGAATCAGAGTCCGAGTCGTCAGTTCCTGGTCCCCTTCTTTTGCCAAGTTTAGGGGGGTGTATTTGTTTGGAAGTCATGGTTTTAATAATTGTGCATTCATCCCTCCCTTACCCACCCACCATGGGGTCCAACTTAGGGGCCAGGGTCAAGGGAACACCAGCTTGACCCCTTCCAGTTTTCGGGAGGGATATACGACTAACAGCTTAGCTCCAACGTGTCCCCCCTCGATCATGCCCAGCTCCCGGGGACAGAGAACCGAGCACTACGGGGGTTATCCTCGCTAGCCTCCAAACTGCCAGTCCTGACCCAGCCCCACGAAGGGGTAGCCGATTGACACACACGGGCCAATGTGTGCCGCCTGTCTTAGGAGAGGTCCGAGCCAAAGGGATGTGTTGAGAGCAGCGTGCTCTCTCAATCCCTAGGATCTCATTCCCCTCTATCACAGGTCGCGCCTGAAGAAGGCCGCAGAGAAAAAAGAATGTGGAAAAGAAGGCTTGATGGGGAGCTGAGGACAGAAAAGAGGCGGTAAAAAGAAGAATAGAGAATAGCGAAAGGGACAGTGGGTCACGTTTAGTTTGGGCCTCACTCACGACCTGTTCGGCATGGGAAGCCCTATCAGGGGCATCAGTACGAAAACCACCACTTATTCAGCCTGAACAGCTACAATGGCTATGTAGGCTGTCAATTAAGACCTGGGACTAGAGCAGCAAACCCCCAAAAGCACTGATGCCCCCGCCGACATAGCTCGCTCGATCACTGGCCACTAAGCCTCCCGACCACGACAAGGTAGTGACCCCCCCGGGAGGGGGTCAAGAGAACACCAGCTTGACCCCCTCCAGGTTTCGGGAGGAAGCAACATAGCAAGCACACAGATACAAGAACACTTTTTTTCTATAGTAGATCATTTCGGATCCTTTCTCTTGGTGTGTGTGTGTGTGTGTGTGTGTGTGTGTGTGTGTGTGTGTGTGTGTGTGTGTGTGTGTGTGTGTGTGTGTAATCGCAACTGGGTGCGTTCTGATGCTCAGCATAAACAGAGAAAAACGACAACAAAACAAACGGTGAATGCGAACGTCTGTACCTCTGTACACATGCACACACACAAAAGCCTCCATACTCTCTTCCCCCCCCCCCCCACACACACACAAACGCATGCACACACACACGCACGCACACACACACACACACATACACAGACACACATACAAACACACACATACACACAGCGTTATGCTGACAGCATGCAAGCAGCATTTTTATTTCATTCAAGACATTCAAACACTGAACACCCACAACGCTGTCATAAAATGCAGCAAGCAAACCGAAATTGGTTAATAAAGAAGAAGCAGATTCCATAGATGTAAATAACTCAGACAGGAAAATATACTGAACACAGAAAAGGCAGAAGAAAAAAGTGTAAATCATTGGTCCCGGTAAGCCCAAAGTGTGATAATTAATTTTAGTCAGGCTTGAGCGATATGGCATGTCCCACAAGTTATTTCCCTTACACCATGTTCCAACACAATAGTCTCGGCTTGCCAGTGCCATGCTGCGCTTTCCCGTGAAATGTTTCCACCTACATCGGTACTTGCTAACGACCCCCCACCCATCCCCCTCATTTAAATCATATAAATCGTACAACACTTACTTCTTAACACCTGCGTGTTTGAGTGATTTGGCTCAGTGGACAGAACGAAGAACTAACATCCCAGAAGTTTGCTGGTTCAAACCTGGGTAAGCCGTATATAACTGAATGGTCTCCTTTATACTTAGCGTGACGCTCAAACAATATTCTTAAAAAAATGGATCTTTAACCCCCTCCTCTCCCCGGTCACCTATGTGCGTGTGTGTACGTGTCAATGTGGGGGTAAGGATGGGGGTGGGTGATGAGATGGGAAAGGTGTGTGAGTTAATAGTAATGCTAGTGTTTACATTAAAAATCTCATTACCATTAAAGTTTCTTATAGAGAGTGTGTGTCTTAACGAGTATACGTTCTTTTGAATTATATTCCTGTACATCATATTGTATTGCTAAACACACTTTAAACTGCATAAATGTTATACAAATGCTTTTTACTATTATTATTATGATGATAACAACAGCAAAAACAATAATAATAATAACTTGAGTGATAATAATGATGATAATAACAAAAACAATATCGGACTGTACAATCTGCCAGCACTAACTGCCTTCGTGAAGGGAACAGAGTACAGAAGAAAAAAAAATCAACAATAATATTGCTCTTCTGGATTCCACATTTACACTGAACAGTTTACCATTCGCTATGTTATACAGAAAAAAAAAGAAATGATTAGAACGAACCTTTCACACTGGACATTTTGAGAAAAGGATCACTTCAAAACATAGTGGATGTCCTATAACCCTTTCTTCATAATATAGTGGATGTCTTATAATCCTTTCTTCATAATATAGCTGATGTCCTGTAACCCTTTCTTCATAATATAGTGGTTGTCCTATAATTCTTTATTCATAATATAGCTGATGTCCTGTAACCCTTTCTTCATAATATAGTGGATGTCCTATAATCCTTTCTTCATAATATAGTGGATGTCCTATAATCCTTTCTTCAACACAGAGTGGATGTCCCATAATCCTTTCTTCAACACATAGTGGATGTCCTGTAACCCTTTCTTCATAATATAGTGGATGTCCCATAATCCTTTCTTCAACACATAGTGGATGTCCCATAATCCTTTCTTCAACACATAATGGATGTCCTGTAATCCTTTCTTCAACACATAGTGGATGTCCCATAATCCTTTCTTCAACACATAGTGGATGTCCCATAATCCTTTCTTCAACACACAGTGAATGTCTCATAATCCTTTCTTCAACACATAGTGGATGTCCTGTAATCCTTTCTTCAACACTTGCATGTCTTTTGGTCGTTTCTTCAATACGTCACGGATGTTCTATCATCATGTGTTCAATCGTAGTGTATGTTCTACAATCCCCTTTCAATACGTACTGAATGTTCTTTGACCCTTTGTTCAACATGTTTTGGATGTCAAATAATCCTTTGTTCAAAATGTAGTGCTTGTACTATAATCCCTTCTCCAAAAACGTACGAACTCTTATAATCCTTTCTTCAAAACATGTGGATATCCTATGATCCCTTCTTCAAATTCTAAACGCTGGCCTTGTTTGCTAACCTCGTACTGACTGCAGCTTAGTCTGCTGGCCTATCCACACACCAGAACCGTTCAAAGACAATTCTTTATTTGTTGTTTGATTTCACGCTATACACAAAGAACTCCACACTATAAAAATGAAATATGACACATAACTACATGCTTCCCGAATCACCTGAATTCATAGTCTACACTAAATACACTGCAAGGAATGTGAATAATGTTGATTATGACCAGATGTTTTCCTTATTCAGTGACCACGTGTTATCTACAATCGGCAGCAGGCCATGACAAGAATTATGTACACTGAATGTAGTTGTGTCAATATCTACATTAGATATGTTTACATGCTGATAAATAACTGAGATGGATATCACTTTTCATCTCACTGATCAGTGTGAATGGTTCATCAATGGGGCTTCCTCCGTTCTTTGGAAGAAAAAGATGCTATCACTGGTGGTATTACAATCGCACAACACAATGCTGTAAAAATGAACATGTGCTTATTAAGTATCAAAATTATGAAGAAATTCCATTCAGCTCAGTTAAGTGATTTTCATTCATCACAAATGACGCATACAAAACTCGGATATTTCAGCACTCATTCTGTGGGACTCAGCTCCCTGCTATAAACTGAACGATGTCGTATCAAAGGAAGTGTGGTACAAAAGACTGTGGGCATAAACTACGTTCATTAACGTGTTCCATAACATGATAAAAGTCATGCTGACTGACTATTTATTACCACCATCGTCAAACTACCAGACCAAGCCAAGTGACACAGATGAGAACCGAGGGGAACTCCTGACCAAAGCAATGTTCAACTCAAACCAGCTCCACGCCTCAAAGCGCGGTACAATGCTAATCAACCACAACCTCAAGAAAAAATTCTAAGCCGGTTGGAAATCCGCAACAACCTTAAACAAACCATATCCAAAGCTTGTGAACAGACCATAAAAAAAACGCGCAAAACGTTTGAAGTTCACAATTCGTGAACAATTTCAAAGTTCGCGCCGCCACCTAAATACCAACAACACGCGCAGGCTTGTGCTCAGAGCTTGTGAGCCACGTGCAGAGGTCTCCGAGCTGTGACCCCCAAAGCCCGTACGGCCCTCACGGCAATGGACCTTTCTTCTCCGTCACGGCAGGCCCCTCCGGCACGGCGTCGCCGTCAATGGTGTTGTAGCTGCTGGACTGCGACATGACGATGTTCTGCAGCTCGGACTCCATGCGCCAGCCGCGCGAGCCGTACATCCTCTGCCAGACCCACAGCCGCAGACGGAAGAGGAGGAAGAGCAGGCCCTGGGCCAGCACGCTGAGGAACATGGCCATGACGCACGTGATGATGGCCTCCACGGGGGCGTGCCAGTTCAGGTAGTTGTACACGTCACGCTCCACGCCAGAGGACCGCAGGGTCCACGTGGAGGGGCTCAGCTTGCTGCCCGCGGGGCCCGGGGTCCAGGCTGGGGTGGTGGGCCGGTGGGTCGAGTCCACGTCCATGGCCAGGCTCTGGCCGTTGAGGAAGAAGATGCCGTTGGACAGCACGTAGCAGGAGCCCAGCGTGATGGAGAAGAACATGTGGAAGAGGCGGAAGGGCGTGGCCATCACCATCATGTCCAGCAGCACGTACAGCGTGTTGGCCGTGTGCTTCACCTGGTTCATCGGCGTCTTGTGCAGCATGACTGTCATCACACAATCAGTATCATCATCATCATCATATCATCGTCATCATCATCATCATCACCACTACCACAGTATCATCATCGTCGTCGTCGTAGTCATCACCATCATAACGACATCATCATCATCTTCACAGCGTCATCGTCATCATCTCCGCAGCGTCATCGTCGTCATCATCATCACAGCGTCATCATCGTCACTTCACGGTTTATCATCACACAGTGTCATCATCACTTTGACGTCATCATGATTATTGACATTGTCATCATCACAAATCGTCATCGTCACTTTGACGTCAATACAAGCGTTGAAATTATTATTATCAACATTGTCATCGTCAGATTGACATCTCCACACCCACATTACCATCACACACATCGTCAGTTTGACGTCATCACAACCACATACATTGTCATCATCACATATCGTCATCGTCAGTTTGACATCATCACTACCATAGACATCATCACAAACATTGGCATCGTCAGTCTGACATCATCACAACCATTAACACTGTCATCATCACACACATCATCATCGTCGCTTTGATATCACCACAACCTCAATATTATCAATCACAGACATTGTTATCACACACATCGTCATCACAGCTAGCTTGACATCACTTTAAATCAAATTACAAGGAACAGAAGAAGCAGAAGAAGGAAGGAGGGTGGTGAAGAAAAAACATGGACAGGAGCTGGAAGCAGAAAAAAGGAAAACCAAGAAAAAGAAAACAGGCAGACATGGACATGTATAGAAGAAGCAACAGCTCTCTCTCTCTCTCTCTCTCTCTCTCTCTCTGTCTCTCTCTGTCTCTGTCTCTCTCTCTGTGCGCGCGCGTGTGTGTGTAAAATCACTTGCGAAAATGACAAGCCTTACAGTACGAATCTGTTTACGACAGCCTATCGTTTCCTGCAGCTGATTTCCATTTGTTTGATACCAACCAGCACACTGCAGCACAACACAATCTCCGTTTCCACGGCGCGACAGTCTGAGACAGGCAGCAGACGGGTCATTAGAAAGCAGGAGTCAGAGGACAAATAACGGTCATCAGTACTGTCCAGATCTACAACGGTTTCCAAGTCAGTGGCACAGGACGATGGGCAGTGATTATGTAGCGCAGACGTAACGTTGTGGCATTTTTCTGTAGAGGGGAAAAGTCCAGCAGTCTCCTTGGTCAGAGGACTATGATCAAAACATCATGGACCTGTTTCACCATACAGCTTCACAGTCTGCACAACAAGATTATTTCATCAAATCAAACAATATTGTCTGGTTCTATTATTTTTGATAAAGAGTTTATTTATATATATATATATATATATATATATATATATATATATAGAGAGAGAGAGAGAGAGAGAGAGAGCTGAGGCAGAAAAAAGGCATCATTTTAGTAAAGCCCTGTTATTAAAGCAAGGTTGCAGAGATGTGAAGAGTGTTTCTATTGGCTGTAATAAGGTTGTGCCAAATGATCACCAGAAGTTATTAGAAATACGGAGAGAACCATCACAAAGTTGAACATGTTGTAATAAAGTGTTAGCAAAGCTCCCAGAAATGGACCCATTGAGGCAGCCAGTGATGGCGTGCAGGATGCACGTTATTAACAGCAGCAATATATTGTGCCCCAGTGTGCATCAAGCTGCAGGGACATGGAAAACGTTATCGTTAGTTTACGTTGTGCAATACCATTATCTGAAATTATGAGAGACATAGGAAAGAGAGAGAGAAAGAGAGAAAGAAAGAGAGACAGACAGACAGACAGACAGAGATAGACAAATGGGAAGGCACGAAAAAGAGAACGTGTGTGTGGCACTGAGATAGTGAACAGAGAGAGAGAGAGAGAGAGTGTGTGTGTGTGTGTGTGTGTGTGTGTGTGGAGAGTGACGGGAAGGGGTCGAAGCTGGCTGACCAGAATATCTTGCGGTATCCATTGTTTTCCGGATTCCTTTAAGCCCACGATTTCTCGCAATCCCACGATTTCTCACAATGTGTGGGAAGTTAAGCCTACGATTTCTCGCAATCCTAAAATTCAACATCGGAACCAATAGCAAACAGCGAAATCAAGGCAATGTACATAACTCAAACAGAAATATAACAAAATATGAGATAATAGAACATAATATCAATAATGACATCATATAACATAATATAATAGAATATGATATAATATAATAAAACTTGAACCAGATCTTTCCCGAGGGATGTTGGGAATAACATCAAAATGATTCTACTTGAATGTGATAGAAAAAAAGATGTTTCACAGTGCATTATCCTCACGTAGAGTGATGGCCTGGAGGTAACGCGTCCGCCTAGGAAGCGAGATAATCTGAGCACGCTGGTTCGAATCACGGCTCAGCCGCCGATATTTTCTCCCCCTCCACTAGACCTTGAGTGGTGGTCTGGACGCTAGTCATTCGGATGAGACGATAAACCGAGGTCCCGTGTGCAGCATGCATTTAGCGCACGTAAAAGAACCCACGGCAACAAAAGGGTTGCTCCTGGCAAAATTCTGTAGAAAAGTCCACTGCGATATAGATTCTCCGTTTCATAGAAGACACCCAAAACATGAAAGTAGTATTTCAAAAACAGAGTGAAAGAAAATAACAAACCAACCAGCCAAGTAAACACATGAAAGGACACACACACACACACACACACACACGCACACACGCACACACGCACACACACACACATCCACTCACTCACTCACTCATAGACATACACATTATTTAAACCAGTACTGTGTCATCACATTCACCGTCTGTTGTTGATGTCTTCGCCAACGCCGCCGTCATTATCTTGATCGTCGTTGTCGTCTCCTTCATCTCTCGTTTCTTTTTCTCTATCTTATTTTCTCTTAGATTTGTATTGGGAAAAGACACGAACCCAACTCCGATGACAATGGAAATATTTTTGATTAAAATAAGGGGGACTCCCTACAATTTCTCGCAACTGAGAGAAAACTTGGGAGGAGAACGACCACGAAATCTCGCAGTCCCACAATTTCTCTCGAAGGGAGTCAAATCGTGGGCCAACACTGGTTCTCGCAGTCCCACAATTTCTCTCATTCTCTCAAAGAGAGTCAAATCGTGGGCCAACACTGGTTCTCGCAGTCCCACAATTTCTCTCATTCTCTCCAAGGGAGTCAAATCGTGGGCCAACACTGGTTCTCGCAGTCCCACAATTTCTCTCATTCTCTCAAAGAGAGTCAAATCGTGGGCCAACACTGGTTCTCGCAGTCCCACAATTTCTCTCATTCTCTCAAAGAGAGTCAAATCGTGGGCCAACACTGGTTCTCGCAGTCTCACAATTTCTCTCATTCTCTCAAAGAGAGTCAAATCGTGGGCCAACACTGGTTCTCGCAGTCCCACAATTTCTCTCATTCTCTCAAAGAGAGTCAAATCGTGGGCCAACACTGGTTCTCGCAGTCCCACAATTTCTCTAAAGGGACACAAATCGTGGGCTAACACTGCCTGTCTTGCTGGCCCTCTATTATCTTGGCAAAAAACCTTCTGCGTCCTCGGCTATTACACATCACGCCACAAGTCTCTTTCTCTGCCTGTCTCTCTCTCTCTTTCCCTAAATCACTCTTTTCTCACTGGTACACACTCTCCTCCCATCTCCCCCTGCACCTCCCTCTCTGTCTCCTCACCTCCACCCCCTCTCTGTCTCGTCTCCTCGCCTCCACCCCCTCTCTGTCTCCTCGCCTCCACCCCCTCTCTGTCTCGTCTCCTCGCCTCCACCCCCTCTCTGTCTCCTCGCCTCCACCCCCTCTCTGTCTCTCCTCCACCCCCTCTCTGTCTCCTCGCCTCCACCCCCTCTCTGTCTCCTCGCCTCCACCCCCTCTCTGTCTCTCCTCCACCCCCTCTCTGTCTCCTCGCCTCCACCCCCTCTCTGTCTCGTCTCCTCGCCTCCACCCCCTCTCTGTCTCCTCGCCTCCACCCCCTCTCTGTCTCTCCTCCACCCCCTCTCTGTGTGTCTCTTACAAACTTCCTCCTCCTTTCTTTTTCCCTAAAACTCCCTGAGTGCAGTGCCAATTTCTCCCTGCCACTCCCCTCTCCTCTCTCTCCCTCCCTCCCACCCACTTCTTTTCCTCTCCTCTCAATGCCCCCCTTCTCTCTCTCTCTTTCTCTGTCCCCCCTTCTCTCTCTCTCTTTCTCTGTCCCCCATTCTCTCTCTCTGTCTCTCTCTCTCTCTCTCTCTCTCTCTCTCTCTCTCTCTCTCTCTCTCTCTCTCTCTCTATATATATATTTATATATACAGTCAGCACACTGCTGGAGAAAGACAGAGGAAAGACAACACAGAATGGTCAGCACACTGCTGGAGAAAGACAGGAAAGACAACACAGAATGGTCAGCACACTGCTGGAGAAAGACAGGAAAGACAACACAGAACGGTCAGCACACTGCTGGAGAAAGACAGAGGAAAGACAACACAGAACGGTCAGCACACTGCTGGAGAAAGACAGGAAAGACAACACAGAATGGTCAGCACACTGCTGGAGAAAGACAGGAAAGACAACACAGAACGGTCAGCACACTGCTGGAGAAAGACAGGAAAGACAACACAGAATGGTCAGCACACTGCTGGAGAAAGACAGGAAAGACAACACAGAACGGTCAGCACACTGCTGGAGAAAGACAGGAAAGACAACACAGAACGGTCAGCACACTGCTGGAGAAAGACAGAGGAAAGACAACACAGAACGGTCAGCACACTGCTGGAGAAAGACAGAGGAAAGACAACACAGAACGGTCAGCACACTGCTGGAGAAAGACAGAGGAAAGACAACACAGAACGGTCAGCACACTGCTGGAGAAACAGGGACAGGTTTCCACAAGGTACCCAGTACACACACACACACACACACACACACACACACACACACACACACACAGACGCGCGCGCAACTCTGTCTCTCTTTTTTTTCCTTTTTTTTAAGAAATCAGTGGATGCGTAAAATTTCTGCAAATGAGCAGGATAGTCTCAGCATCCTTGGAAGGCTCTTTCCCACTTCTTTCTTTCTTCCTTTCTTTTTTTTTTTTTTGTTGTTGTTGTTGTTGTTGTTCTCTTTTTTTGTGTGTGTTCCTTCCGTCATCATTTTTCTCCTTTCTGTTATCTTTTCTTTTTCTTTCTTTTTTTTCTTTCTTCTCTCATCTCTTTATTCTGTCTTTTTTATTCTCTCTCTCTCTCTCTCTCTCTCTCTCTCTCTTTCTTCCCCCTGTAATCTGTCTTCTTACCATTGTCATGCTCAAACATTGTCAAGGCCATGCAACATATAAAATCACATACAGGGTAGTTTCATGCACAATGTCTGAAAAAGGCGAGGTAGACACGATCTCATTCTCTCTCTCTCTCTCTTTCTCTCTCTCTGGAGGCATTAGCTTTACGGAACGTCTTTAAATGTACACCTTTAAATTGACAACTTGAGTTGTTTTTTTATGGATCCGTATAAGTGCTCGGGTATCTTGGTAGACATAGATCACATCTTACGTAATCTGAGCTCGGTTTCAAAGATAAGATACAGATTCTTACACTTACCATATTTGAATTTAGAAATAGACAGTTTTGCTATCAACAGAGTCGTGTTGATTTTTTTTCTCTTTTCATGATCTGGGATATCCATCTTCGTTGTACCAAACAACGCTACTTTTTCATTCACAGGGATCAGTGTATTGTAACGGGAGAGAATGAACTGTTTCACATGTTTCCAAAAGTCAGATAGTTTGGGGCAAGAGTAAAAGGCGTGTTCAATGTAATCAGTTTCTTGACACCAGCTGCACGTGTTTGTGTTTGACACCCCCATTTTTGCAAGCAGAATATTCGTTGGGTAAATGTTATGGATAAATTTGAAGTGGAGTATTCTCAGACGGGATTCATTTGTGCATTCATAAGCTAGGTTGAAATAGTCTTTGATATTGATGTCTAGTTTGCGCTTCCAAAATTGTGTTGCACATATTTCATGGTTTTGTTTGAGGGCAAAGTGTTTTCGGATATGTTTGTTAGATAACGTAGTGAGGTATCCCTCTGTTGTTGCAATGTCTTTGGGGGCATCCTCTTTGTGGGCATCGTTGGATAGATGCTGTTTCCATTGTTGTGGTATTGCGTTTATGATGCCATTGTATTCGAAAAGAAGGCCCGGGTCAGTGCCCAGTTTGCGTTCTACTTCTTCGTATGGCATTACATTTCCATGCTGCCAAAGATCCTGCACGATAAGAATGCCTTTTTTGCTCCATTTGGGAAAGTGTAACACATTACCTTTGTATTTTACATTTTTGTTGTTCCATAGCGGTTCCGTTTTTATATTTTCTATCGGTCTCTTTGTTAAGAACAGCTACTGCTTTTATTACCTCTCTCCAGAAGAATGACTTAACATTTTCCAGCTTTTTAATGTCTTTAGGTAAAATATTACAGCTAAAACTGCAATAACTGTCCTTGAAAGGTGACATATTATGTCTTGCAAGAATGCTCCAATGCGCTTTTGTCTCTCTGAGGAGTCTAGCTGCCCATTTGACCAGGAACATTTGCTGCTGGTGTTCGATGTTGATCATATTCAAGCCACCATCTTCTTTGTCAAGGCTGAGGACGCCTCTTTTTATTTTTTCAAAAGCTTTTTTATTATTAAACTTTTTTTTTCCACAAAAACCTGTACATAAGTGTGTTAATGGTGCTGAGGACTTTGACTGGTAAAGCCGATACTTGCAGAACGTGTGAGAATTGTGACAACAAAAACGTCTTTGCCAAGATAACCTTACCGTATAGTGATGGGTTTCTTCGTTCCCATCGTTTAATCACCATAGTTATTTTTTCAATTTTATATTTCCAGTTTTCTTCCAGTTCCGAAATTTCTTTGTCTGCTGAGAAATATATCCCCAGAATTTTCAGCCTGTCAGGTCTCATGAGAATGCTATTTATGTCGCCTGTTTCATGCTTTCTTGACCCCAGCCACATTCCCTCTGATTTACTTTTATTTAATTTCAGACCTGAGTATTCTTCAAACTGAGATACAATGTCTGTAACTATCCGAATGTCTTGTTCATTTTTTAGAGTTAATGTTGTATCATCTGCAAACTGTTTTATTTTAGAGGTGTTGCTTTCGTTGCACATACCTCTTAATGGCGTCAGTTCAATTCCTGGAATCTCTTTATTGTTTCTAATTCTAATCGCCAGTATTTCTACTGCTAGTACGAAAAGAAGGGGACTTAGTGGGCATCCCTGTCTGATTCCTCGTTCTGTTGGAAACCAATCAGATAGTCATCCACCATTGTGAACACAACTTTATGTGTTTTTCATTACAGTAGAAACAACATTCTTAAATATTGGGCCAAAGCTGAAAATATCTAGTGCTTTGATGATACAATCTTTTGATATTGTGCCAAAGGCTTTAGAGAAATCTAGAGCAACTAGAGCACCTGTTTGATTCGTTGTATTGAGGTGCTTAGTGAGGTCATCAAAGAATCTCAAGTGAACTGCTATATTTCTTCCCTTTATGAAACCTACTTGGTCTTCATTTACAACTGTTCTGATGACATTTTGGAGTCTCGTGGCAAGCGCTTTCGTGACTATCTTATAGTCTGTATTTGTGAGAGTAATAGGTCTATAATTTGTGAGGTTGTTTTTGTCCAGGTCCTTGCCTTTATGGATTAATGTAACAATTCCTTTCTTCATTGAGAAAGGTAATTCTCCTTCCTTGATGGCTTCTGTAATACAGAGAAGGAATGGCGTTTTTAGTTTGTCCCAGAACGTTTTATAAAATGCTGGTGTGAGGCCGTCACTACCAGGCGCAGAGTCTTTGTTTAAGTTTGTGAGTGCTACTGTTAGCTCGTCCAGAGTTATTTCTTTGTCACAGAGGTCTTTTTCTTCTTCAGTAAGTACTGGGTAATCTTCGTTGCTCAGGAAATGGTCTCTTATGTTTCTACCTTTATCTACGGATAAGTCTTTCTTGTATAACTCTGTATAAAATTTCTCGATCTGGTTCAGTATTGTCTGTGGATTGTCTGTCGTCTTTTGGTTTATGCGCGTAGAGATGATATTACGTTCGCGGCTCCTTGGGCCCTTTCAAGGCGGAGAAAATATTTTGTGCTTTTTTCCCCGTCCTCTATCCACTTGACTCTTGAACGAATCTGAGCACCTCTTGCTTCTGTTAGTTCCTGTAGTTCTATTTCTTTTTTTAGTTGTTGCGCTTTCATTATCATGTTTTATCAAGAATGCTTTGTGTCAGATTTTGTTCAATGTCGTGCAGCATTTTGATTTTTGCATGTTTATTTGAAGCTCTATTTTTGGCGATTTTTGAATAGTTGATACAGTAGGACTTGTATTTAACTTTAAACATTTCCCAGGCTTTTTGTGGATTTTCGTCTTTATATTTTGAGAAATGTGAATCTATAAATTCGTTTGTTTCTTCCAGAAAACGTTCCTCGGATAGCAACGAGCTATTAAACTTCCAGTATCCTTGACCTCTTTGAAACATGTTTGCGCTGAATATTGCTTTCACAAGTTTGTGGTCTGAGTGGGGAAATAACTCAATGTCTGTTTTCTGCACGAGTGCGTGGGAGATAGTGTCACAGAAAATATAATCAATTCTCCTCAGTTGCTGTGAAAGGAGTGGATCTTGACCAAGTATATTCTTTGACGTCTGGGTGGATAGATCTCCATGTGTCTTCCAGGTCTAGAGAAGATAACATTTCCATGAGAGCTTCATTTTCTCGTGGTGAGTGTGGTTTGCCCGCGATGTTATCTAGATGGCTTATTGTTGTGTTGAAATCACCCAGTACCCACAAATGGTCGTAGTCTTGCTTTAGCAGTAGGCTGCCGTCGAGTTTGGTGCATAGCAATTAGCGATGATGGTTATTTTGTTGTCATGCATGACTCTAATTAGTAGTATTCTCTCTGCTGCGTGAATTAATTCTGCCTGCATCTGCTTAAGTTTGGAAATGAGGATAATGAGTCCGTTGCTTCTGTTAGTTCCTGCACTATAGAATATGCTTCCCGACCATTGTCTATCGATTTCGTGCATCACATCATCTGTAACGTATGTCTCCTGCAAACATGCTATGTCTAGCTTTTGTTTTCTGAGGAAGTCAAATACAACTTTTCTTTTTAGCTTATTTTCTCAAACCTCGCACATTTAAAGTACCATTACATATATCGTGGTTCATAACTGGTATGGGGATAGCATTTCTTCAAATTTCTGCAGCAGATAAACAAAATCATTAATCGTAAATCACAAGTCCATAAAACGAAGCCAAAGGTCGTGAGGGAGAGGTCAGACCGGTGGGGAGAGATCACGTGCTAGGTGTCGGCCCCCTCCTTCATGCTGTCTTCTATCTCTTCCTCTCCTCTTGCTTTGTCCGGGCTCACTACAGTCGGCCGTTTGCTGTCCGGCACTGGCGTTGTGGGAGATTCACTCCTCTCCCTTTTTTCTTTTCTTCCAGCAGGGCTCGTTGTTGCGGTGTGTGTGTGCGCCGGCTTCACGGGACTGGCTGCTTTCTGGCCCTGCGTGTTGCTCGCATCACCTCTGCCGCACACTGGCACTTGCTGGTCTGGCAGTGTCGGTTCTGGTTGACTGCTGCCCTGTGGCTCGCATGCTGCTGGTGTTTCAACTTCTTCCCTAACTTCTTCTTCCTCGGCATCGAGGGGCACCGAAGAGGGGCAGTCCATTATTTTATGCCCCTGCTGCAGGCAACCTTTGCAAACCACCTCCCCTTCACAGTTAGCTGCCACATGTCCCTCCTGCAGGCATTTGTTACACTTTTTTGGTTTTGGTTTTTGTTCTTTGTGATAAATGTCTGCAGTGAATAAACCAATTTTCATGACTGGCCTCAGTGGTGCGACTGGTACCCTGATGTATACAAAACGGCGGCCAGTTTCAAACTGGGTCAGTCGCCCGTCGGGGTTCCTTGCCAGCTCATTTCTGAGAGATGACCGTAGCTCTACCCCTATCTTTTTCAGAGCTGCTTCATATTGTTCGTTACTGATACTAAGCGGGATGTTATTCACCCACAGCTTTGTAGTGGGTTTTTCATCCCCCTGGTCCTTGTTAACAAAAGGATTCCTATCCAGGAGAGACACTCGTGCTCCCCTAAACAGGAACCCTTCCAGTAACAAATGGTCTCTTACTTCTTCATTTCGCGGATATATCCGCCACAGACCGCGAATCCGCTGCGCCCCCTGAATTGTTCCTCGCCCGCACGCAGCCTCCGCGGCAACACAAATGTCATACACTGTAGGCAGCGTCTCATATGTAGGGAGTGCCCTGGCAGTAGCCTAACGTATACTGGTTCCACGGCCGGCGGGGCTGGCGTGGCCGCCGCCATGGTGGCTCCAACACTGGAAACTGCTTTCTCCTAGTCTTTTTCTCTCGTTCCGCACACAGATGTTGACGAAAGGAGCACAGTACAAACACACAGTATACTAACTCTCTTTTCTCACTTACAAACCTGGAGCTAAATCCTTCGACATATCGAAGCCACTATATTTTTGCAAAAAAAAAGCACAGAGCACAGAAGAACGTGGCCTGCCGACATCGGAGGCCAAACCGGAAGTCACTCTGTCTCTTTCTCTCTCGCTGTCTCTGTCCCTCTCTGTGTCTCTGTCCCTCTCTGTCTCTCCAAGGAAACCCGAACAGAGACATATAATGAAAACTTCAACACAACAGTGATTACCACCATTACACGTTTTGGTCAGAAGAGCAGTTGGTTAGTTAGTCATTGGCTTAACGCCATGTCAACCACGAAGGTTGTCTCATGGCGGTTTTAAATCAGATAAAATTGAGAATGACATCAAAGACGAAGTCGAGGAACAGACACGTGCGTGCGCGCGCACACACACACAACCACTCTCTCTTGTACACACACACACACACACGGAATCTCTCTCCCTCCTCTCTCTCAGATAAACAGACACACATTGACAGACACACACACACGCAAACTCTCTCCCTCCTCTCTCTATATCTCTCAGACAGACACACACAGACATACACACAAGTGCATACTCCTCTTCCCACACCGTCATCCATCACCCACCAATACCCCCCCTCATCACCACTGCCCCACGATCTTCATCTATCACCCACCACCCCCCCCCCCACCCCCCAATCATCACCACTGCCCCACGATCTTCATCCTCTGTCCGCAGTAATGGTTGAAATACGACCCACACCAACACTGTCTCCCAAAGCTCTTTGTACCTCCACCCCCTGCCACCGCACCATTACTGTTCCCGACACACACAGCGCGTCATCATGGGAGTGACGTCACTTGGGAAATGACGCGAACATGGTGTGGAGTGATCGTGAAATGACGGAATGAAGTAAACGTGGGGCATGACGATTGCATCGAGTAACATATCAATTGGTAAGTGACGTAAACACAGGTAATGACGTAAGCATGGGATGACGAAAAAGATAATGACGTAAACATGATAAAAAGACGTCACGAGAACATAAGAAGCAGACAGAAGAAGGTAGAATGGAAGAAAGAAGGAGCGAAGTTCTAGCAGCAGCTGAAGAAGATGGAGGAGGGAGGGGAGGAGGAGGTGGTGGTGAAGGTGCTTGTGTAGGTAGTGGAGGTGGTGGAGGGAGAGGAGGAGGAGGTGGTGGTGAAGGTGCTTGTGTAGGTAGTGGAGGAGGGGGAGGGGGAGGAAGTGGAGGAGGAGGTGGTGGTGAAGGTGCTTGTGTAGGTAGTGGAGGAGGTGGAGGGGGAGGAAGGGGAGGAGGTGGTGGTGGTGAAACAGAAGAAAAAGACGATGACGTTGGTGACGGCGACAACTAAAAAGAAGAAGATAACACGGCGACGGAGAAGACGACGATGACGAAGAAGAGTGAAAGACGAAGAAGACAAACCCCAGCTCTGGTGAACCCCCCACTGCTGACAGAAAGTCCAGAACAGCCATCCATTGTCCCCAGACGAGGTTCAGGAAGGAGAGAGAGAGAGAGAGAGAGAGAGAGAGAGAGAGAGAGAGGTGGGGGAGGGCACCAAACGAATGGTTGACTGGACAGTTTGCAGACAGTGACTCTCAGTTTAACGCCGCTAAATGACGGAGGATTGCGCCAGGACAATTCAGGTGGCTGAGCTCTGCGTGCTGTTGGTGATTTTCAATTGAACCGTCTGACTGGGTGCTGTGCTTTGTCAGACACCCCGGGGGAGGGGGGCGGGTGGAAAGGAGGGGGGGATCGTGGGCGGGGTGGGGGTGAGTAGAGGGGTGGATGGGAGGGTGGATGTGGAATGTGGGTGGGTTAAAGGAGTGAGATGAGTAAAGGAAAGACTGGTTAATTGTGCTGTTGGGGGAGTGGGGGGGTGGAGGGGGGGGTGTTGAAGGAGTGGGATGAGTGAAGGAAAGACTGGTTAACTGTGCTGATGGGGGAGTGAGGGGTGGATGGGGGGGGGGTGTTGAAGGAGTGGGATGAGTGAAGGAAAGACTGGTTAATTGTGCTGATGGGGGAGTGGGGGGTGGATGGGGGGGGGGGGGGGGTTGAAGGAGTGGGATGAGTGAAGGAAAGACTGGTTAACTGTGCTGATGGGGGAGTGAGGGGTGGATGGGGGGGGGGGTGTTGAAGGAGTGGGATGAGTAAAGGAAAGACTGGTTAATTGTGCTGTTGGGGGAGTGGGGGTGTGGAGGGGGGGGGTGTTGAAGGAGTGGGATGAGTGAAGGAAAGACTGGTTAATTGTGCTGTTGGGGGAGTGGGGGGGGGGGGTGGGGGTGGAGGGGGGGGGTGTTGAAGGAGTGGGATGAGTGAAGGAAAGACTGGTTAATTGTGCTGTTGGGGGAGTGGGGGGGGGGGGTGGAGGGGGGGGGGTGTTGAAGGAGTGGGATGAGTAAAGGAAAGACTGGTTAATTGTACTGTTGGGGGAGTGGGGGGGGGGGGGGGTGGAGGGGGGGGGGTGTTGAAGGAGTGGGATGAGTGAAGGAAAGACTGGTTAATTGTGCTGTTGGGGGAGTGGGGGGGTGGAGGGGGGGGTGTTGAAGGAGTGGGATGAGTGAAGGAAAGACTGGTTAACTGTGCTGATGGGGGAGTGAGGGGTGGATGGGGGGGGGGGGGTGTTGAAGGAGTGGGATGAGTAAAGGAAAGACTGGTTAATTGTGCTGTTGGGGGAGTGGGGGTGTGGAGGGGGGGGGTGTTGAAGGAGTGGGATGAGTGAAGGAAAGACTGGTTAATTGTGCTGTTGGGGGAGTGGGGGTGGGGGTGGGGGTGGAGGGGGGGTGTGTTGAAGGAGTGGGATGAGTGAAGGAAAGACTGGTTAATTGTGCTGTTGGGGGAGTGGGGGGGGGGTGGAGGGGGGGGGTGTTGAAGGAGTGGGATGAGTAAAGGAAAGACTGGTTAATTGTGCTGTTGGGGGAGTGGGGGGGGGTGGTGGTGGAGGGGGGGGGTGTTGAAGGAGTGGGATGAGTGAAGGAAAGACTGGTTAATTGTGCTGTTGGGGGAGTGGGGGTGGGGTGGAGGGGGGGGTGTTGAAGGAGTGGGATGAGTGAAGGAAAGACTGGTTAATTGTGCTGATGGGGGAGTGGGGGGTGGATGGGGGGGTGTGTGTGTTGAAGGAGTGGGATGAGTGAAGGAAAGACTGGTTAATTGTGCTGTTGGGGGAGTAGGGGGGTGGAGGGGGGGGTGTTGAAGGAGTGGGATGAGTGAAGGAAAGACTGGTTAACTGTGCTGATGGGGGAGTGAGGGGTGGATGGGGGGGGGGGGGGTGTTGAAGGAGTGGGATGAGTAAAGGAAAGACTGGTTAATTGTGCTGTTGGGGGAGTGGGGGTGTGGAGGGGGGGGGGTGTTGAAGGAGTGGGATGAGTGAAGGAAAGACTGGTTAATTGTGCTGTTGGGGGAGTGGGGGGGGGGGGTGGGGGTGGAGGGGGTGTGTGTTGAAGGAGTGGGATGAGTGAAGGAAAGACTGGTTAATTGTGCTGTTGGGGGAGTGGGGGGGGGGGTGGAGGGGGGGGGTGTTGAAGGAGTGGGATGAGTAAAGGAAAGACTGGTTAATTGTGCTGTTGGGGGAGTGGGGGGGGGGGTGGTGGAGGGGGGGGGTGTTGAAGGAGTGGGATGAGTGAAGGAAAGACTGGTTAATTGTGCTGTTGGGGGAGTGGGGGTGGGGTGGAGGGGGGGGTGTTGAAGGAGTGGGATGAGTGAAGGAAAGACTGGTTAATTGTGCTGATGGGGGAGTGGGGGGTGGATGGGGGGGGGTGTGTGTGTTGAAGGAGTGGGATGAGTGAAGGAAAGACTGGTTAATTGTGCTGTTGGGGGAGTAGGGGGGTGGAGGGGGGGGGTGTTGAAGGAGTGGGATGAGTGAAGGAAAGACTGGTTAATTGTGCTGTTGGGGGAGTGGGGGGGGTGGAGGGGGGGGTGTTGAAGGAGTGAGATGAGTGAAGGAAAGACTGGTTAATTGTGCTGTTGGGGGAGTGGGGGGGTGGAGGGGGGGGGGGTGTTGAAGGAGTGGGATGAGTGAAGGAAAGACTGGTTAACTGTGCTGACGGGGGAGTGCGGGGTGGAGGGGGGGGGTGTTGAAGGAGTGGGATGAGTAAAGGAAAGACTGGTTAATTGTGCTGTTGGGGGAGTGGGGGGGGGGGTGGAGGGGGGAGGGTGTTGAAGGAGTGGGATGAGTGAAGGAAAGACTGGTTAATTGTGCTGATGGGGGAGTGGGGGGTGGAGGGGGGGGGGGTGTTGAAGGAGTGAGATGAGTGAAGGAAAGACTGGTTAATTGTGCTGATGGGGGAGTGGGGGGTGGATGGGGGGGGGGGGTTGAAGGAGTGGGATGAGTGAAGGAAAGACTGGTTAACTGTGCTGATGGGGGAGAGGAGGTGGAGGGGGGGTGGAGGGGGGGGGGGTTGAAGGAGTGAGATGAGTGAAGGAAAGACTGGTTAATTGTGCTGATGGGGGAGTGGGGGGGGGGGTGGATGGGAGGGGTGGGGGAGGTTGAAGGAGTGGGATGAGTGAAGGAAAGACTGGTTAACTGTGCTGATGGGGGAGTGAGGAGGTGGAGGGGGGGGTGGAGGGGGGGTTGAAGGAGTGAGATGAGTGAAGGAAAGACTGGTTAATTGTGCTGATGGGGGAGTGGGGGGGGGGGGGTGGATGGGAGGGGTGGGGGAGGTTGAAGGAGTGGGATGAGTGAAGGAAAGACTGGTTAACTGTGCTGATGGGGGAGTGAGGAGGTGGAGGGGGGGGGTAGGAGGGGGGGGGTTGAAGGAGTGAGATGAGTGAAGGAAAGACTGGTTAATTGTGCTGATGGGGGAGTGGGGGGTGGGGTGGATGGGAGGGGTGGGGGAGGTTGAAGGAGTGGGATGAGTGAAGGAAAGACTGGTTAACTGTGCTGATGGGGGAGTGAGGAGGTGGAGGGGGGGTGGAGGGGGGGGGGGTTGAAGGAGTGAGATGAGTGAAGGAAAGACTGGTTAATTGTGCTGATGGGGGAGTGGGGGGGGGGTGGAGGGGGGGGGGGTTGAAGGAGTGAGATGAGTGAAGGAAAGACTGGTTAATTGTGCTGATGGGGGAGTGGGAGCGCTCAAGATTACAGACAGCACAGAGAGAGAGAGAGAGAGAGAGAGAGAGAGAGAGAGTGTGTGCGTGTGCGCGTGTGTATATATATATATGTGTGTGTGTGTGTGTGTGCGCACGCGCGCGCATGCACATGTATTTGTGTGTTGGTGTTTGTGTTTGTTTGTGTGTGTTTATGTGTATGCCTGTTCACGTGTACCCATCCACACAGACATACACACCAAAAGCTGAGGTATGCATGCACATCCGTCACACACAGACAGATCACACACACACACACACACACACACACACACACACAATCAGTTTGGTAGAAGTAGGATTTATCTGTGGCTGCTTACTGACTATAACCGTATGTGAAACCCGCGCTTACTTTTACCCACACATCCACAAAAACATAGGTCTACACACAGAATATAACAAACATAGGTCTACACACAAAATAAGACAAACACAGGTCTACATACAAAATAAGACAAACATAGGTGTACACACAAAATAAGACAAACATAGGTCTACACACAAAATATAACAAACATAGGTCTACACGCAACATATGACAAACATAGGTCTACACGTAAAATATGACAAACATAGGTCCACACACAATATACGACAAACATAGGTCTACACAGACAAACATAGGTCTACACACAATATACGACAAACATAGGTCTACACACAAAATATGACAAACATAGGTCTACACACAAAATGTGACAAACACATCAACGCGAACGCGTATATTTTTCTTGTTGCCCAAGTTTCATTTATGAACTGAGAAGAACAAAAAGAAATCGGACTGAAAAAAAATATAGCCCCCTTAATTTCCACCCCTAAAATACTGACCCCTCCCTTGTCCAGCCAGCTAGCATGGCAGAGAAAGGGGCATTACGGAGTGTTCATTTCAACAGAAACCCCTCCCACATTTCCGTCACCCGGTTACAATCTGTCGGAAAGATGACCATGTCAATTCTGCGTAGGATCGTCTTCGCTTTCTACGTAAAAGCAGCCTGACTTTTGGAGACACACCACACTGACAGATCAAATGCCAGCACTGTTGGGGGTATTGTTTGTTTTCCCACAACATGTTTGGCTGCAATGCCAGCACTGTTGGGGGTATTGTTTGTTTTCCCACAACATGTTTGGCTGCAATGCCAGCACTGTTGGGGGTATTGTTTGTTTTCCCACAACATGTTTGGCTGCATTGCCAGCACTGTTGGGGGTATTGTTTGTTTTCCCACAACATGTTTGGCTGCAATGCCAGCACTGTTGGGGGTATTGTTTGTTTTCCCACAACATGTTTGGCTGCAATGCCAGCACTGTTGGGGGTATTGTTTGTTTTCCCACAACATGTTTGGCTGCATTGCCAGCACTTTTGGGGGTATTGTTTGTTTTCCCACAACATGTTTGGCTGCAATGCCAGCACTGTTGGGGGGTATTGTTTGTTTTCCCACAACATGTTTGGCTGCAATGCCAGCACTGTTGGGGGTATTGTTTGTTTTCCCACAACATGTTTGGCTGCAATGCCAGCACTGTTGGGGGTATTGTTTGTTTTCCCACAACATGTTTGGCTGCATTGCCAGCACTGTTGGGGGTATTGTTTGTTTTCCCACAACATGTTTGGCTGCAATGCCAGCACTGTTGGGGGTATTGTTTGTTTTCCCACAACATGTTTGGCTGCAATAAA
>NC_134900.1:40340052-40397552 GCF_041734735.1 Babylonia areolata
GTCTTCAAAGAAACCGCCGTGTAATGTCTGTGTCTAACGTCATGCAGATCCCAACAGTCAAGGAGCACATGTTTCACGGTGAGAGGCTCATCACAGGGAATACATCGAGGGGCCTCTTCCCCCTTCAACAAGTAAGAATGAGTAAAAAAAAAAAAAAGTGGGCCCCACATGCAGTCTGCACAGCACAGACTCCTCCTTTCTGTTCTTCACCCCTGAAGGGAGGGTCTCTTTTAGGTCTGGACGGATCTGAAAGAGCTTGTTGTCCGTCTGGGTGTTCCACTCCTCTTGCCAAAGATCCTTAACATAAGTATTCACCTTCTGCTTCATGTCTGTGTATGGTACAAAGGATCTGGATAATTCTTTCTTTACAGCGTTCCTGGCCAGCAGGTCTGCCCTTTCGTTACCACGAATGCCAACATGTCCGGGAACCCAGGCCAACACAACCTCGTATCCTTTCTTCGTTGCGAGAGTAAAAGCTTCATAAAATTTCAGCAGTTTGGGATGAGTGGTATTCCTGCAGGCGATCGCCTCCAGGGCTGACAAGGAGTCGAAAAAGATCATGAATCTCTTTTGTTTCGAAGAGAGAACCATTTTTACCGCCAGAACCAGTGCGGTCAGTTCCGCAGTGTACACCGAGCTGTCAGACAGGATGTGTTCCGTTGAGGGCCGATCAGGAAAGGCGGGACAGAACGCAGATGCAGCGACTCAGTCCTCTGACTTGGAACCGTCAGTGAAGATTCTTTGAAAAGTGGGAAATTTGTGGCAGAGTTCTGAAAAGTAAGTTCTGTAGGCCAGAGAACTGGTGGAGTCTTTACGGTACGAGGCCAGATCGAATCAGACCTCAGGTGTTCTAAAGGTCCACGGAGGGCTGTTGGAGAACTTGGAGAAATCTGAGATGCCACTGACATCCAGATCGGCATTTTCTATGTGCGGCTGAATGCGGAGTCCAAGAGGAGGGATGCAGTTTGGGTTGTCTTTAAATTTCTTGTCGAAAGGGTTGTTGAATACAGCGTCGTAAGCAGGGTTTGCAGGTTCAGAAAACAATTTCAAATAATAATTTAGGGTCAGCTTCAATCTGCGGTTGGAGAGAGGCGGTTCCCCCGCCTCTGCATACAGGCTGTGCACAGGGGTGGTGCGGAAAGCACCTAAGCTGAGACAGAGCCCTTGGTGGTGTATAGGGTCCAACAGTTTCAGGTAAGACCGTCTGGCCGAGCCGTATACTACACTTCCGTAATTCAGTTTGGACCGGACCAGAGCTCTGTAGAGGTGCAAGAGAGTTCTCTTATCAGCACCCCAGTCCGTGTGTGCTACAACACGGATGATGTTCAGGGCTTTTTGGCAAGATACGAGGGTCATTCAATAAATAAGGTGAATTTTTCGGTATAAGGACTTCTAATACAGGTAGAAGCTTACTTTTTTTTCTTTTTTTTTCAACGTAGTCTCCCAGCACTGTCACACACTTTTCCCATCTGTGCACAAGCTTCCGTATTCCCTCAGCGTAAAAATCTTTGGACTGATGTCTCAGCCAGTCGCTCACAACACTTTTGACTTCATCGTCACGTTCAAACTTCGTGCCTCTCGTGAACGCTTTCAAGGGACCAAACAGGTGAAAGTCTGAAGGGGCAAGGTCTGGGCTGTAAGGGGGATGAGGGATCAGTTCCCAGCCCAGCTCGTTGATGGTCTGCACCGTTCGGGCTGCTGTGTGAGGCCTTGCGTTGTCATGATGCAAGATGACTCCTTCTGACTGATGACCCCTGCGTTTGTTCTTCATGTCTTTCTTGACCTGCCTCAGCAGTTCACAGTAGTTGGCACTGTTCACAGTGCTTCCTTTCTCAAGGAACGAAATGGTGATTGGGCCTTGCATATCCAAAAAAACGGTGAGCATCACCTTCCTCGTGGACCGCTGGGACTTGAACTTCTTCTTCACTGGAGAGCCTACGTGCTTCCACTCCATGGACTGTCGTTTGGACTCAGGCTCATAGTGCCAAACCCATGTCTCGTCACATGTGACCACCTTCTTCAGAAACTCATCACCATCCTTCTCAGAGCGGCAGAGACACTGCTGGGACAACTCGACCCTCCTCTGTTTGTGCTCTGGAGTAAGCATCTTTGGCACCCACCGGCAGCTGACCTTCGAGTAGCCAAGGTCATCATGGACAATTTTGTGTGCTGTCCCAACAGATAAGCTCAAAGTCCTTGCAATGTCATCCACTGTCACCCTTCTGTCAGACTGAATGAGGTCATTGACTGATTCGATCACCTCAGGAGACCTCACTTCTGTAGGCCTTCCAGGCCTGTCTTCATCCTCAACACTGCTCCGTCCTTCTTTAAAAAATTTAGCCCACTTGTAGACATTTTTTTGGCTGAAACATGTGGCACCATACACAGTTGACATTCTCCTATAAATTTCAACTGGTTTGCACCCTTCAGCAACCAAAAACTTGATAACTGACCGCTGTTCAATCCTGGAGCATGCTTCTTTGTCGGCCATCTTTGTTAATCGCCAAAACTCTCAAAGTTTTTTTTAATCTGCAAAACAAGTTAAATCCATGTGAAAAAGAAGTAAAACAAAAAAAAACAACAACAAAAAACAACAACAACAACAAAAAAGTAAGCTTATCAGTATTAGAAGTCCTTATACCGAAAAATTCACCTTATTTATTGAATGACCCTCGTATTTTCAGCTGTTTGATATGGCTGAGGAAGTTCAGCTTCTGATCAAAGACGACCCCTAAAAATTTGGCTTCCTTGACCGCCGGGATGGTGGATTTTCCCAGACGGATTTCAGGGTCCGGATAGAACTGGCGAAAGTTATGAAAATGAATACATTCAGTTTTGGAGGACGAAAAGGTGAAACCATTCTCCTCTGCCCAACACTGGATTTTGTTGACACAGAGCTGAAGCCGTCGCTGGATGCTGGCATACATGCTGCCCGTTGCATACAAGGCGAAATCGTCCACAAACAGCGAGCTGTCTGATCCCTTCTGAACCGACTGAACGATGTCATTAATTTTTATGCTGAAGAGAGCCGGCGACAGAATGCTCCCTTGCGGAACACCCAGCTCCTGCTCGTGGATGTCGGACAGGGTGGTGCCGACCCTCACCTGGAATTGTCTGTCTTGCAAAAAATTGTGGATTAACTGGGGCAGGTGTCCTCGGAAGCCGAGCTTGTGCAGGTCCGAGAGGATTCCAAATTTCCAGGTGGTATCGTAAGCTTTCTCTAAGTCAAAAAATATGGCCACCACATGCTGTTTATTTACAAAGACATTTCTTACAGTGGTTTCCAGACGAACCAGATGGTCAACGGTAGAACGATGCTTGCGGAAACCGCACTGTTCTTTCGCCAGAAGGCCGTCAATCTCTAGTTTCTACATCAGTCTACCGTTGACCATCTTCTCCATCAGTTTGCAGATGCAGCTGGTCAGTGCTGTTGGGCGGTAGTTGGAGGGGTTCGAGGGGTCTTTTCCCGGTTTTGGCACCGGGATTATGAGGGCTTTCTGCCAGGAGGGTGGAAAAAAGCCTGTGATCCAGATGTGGTTGTAAACTTTGAGCAGGGTGTCCAGACAGGTTTCGGGAAGATGTTTTAAGAGTTTATAATGGACCTCGTCCATTCCTGGAGAGCAATCCGTGCAGGTCTGAAGGGCAGATTTTAGTTCATTCATAGTGAAAGGAAGGTTGTAGCTCTCTGTGTTGTCGGAAGAGCAGTTGCAAGGTGTTTTTTTCTGTCAGGTTTTTGGTTTTGAGAAACCGAGCAGATTTGTTAGCAGATCCCGAGTTCAGTTCAATTGTGGAGGCAAGCAAATTGGCAACTGCTTTCTTCTCTGTGACCAGAGCGTCTGAAAGTTTAAGGTGATGAAAAGTTGGGCAGACGTTTTTGCCCTTAATTTTTTTTAAAACCCTCCACACTTTCTTCTTGGGTGTGTTGGAGGTTAAGGAAGAGCAAAAATCTCTCCATGATTTTCTCTGGCTCTTTTTAAAAACATACCTGGCTTTCGCCCGCAGCTGTTGATGGGTTCGAACGCTATCGGTCTCCGGTCTCCGAAAGACGCGTCGTTGCGCTCTCTTCTGAGACTTACGGGCCTCCTGACATTCCGCGTTAAACAAGGGCGTTCTTGGCATCTAGAAGAAGAAGAAGACACACAAGAGGAAGAAGAAGAAGAAGAAGAAGAAGAAGACACGCAAGAGGAAGAAGAAGAAGAAGACACGCAAGAGGAAGAAGAAGAAGAAGACACACAAGAGGAAGAAGAAGAAGAAGAAGACACGCAAGAGGAAGAAGAAGAAGAAGACACACAAGAGGAAGAAGAAGAAGATGACACACTGGACAAGAAAAAACGGGCAGCAGCCAGAGCTGGGAGAGGTGAATTTCTGTTGATTGATGTCTCCTCCCTGGCAGACTGTCACAACTGAATTAACGCCAGTCCCCGATAGCTCTCTGGGGGGTGTCCACAGCAATTAGGGAGAGGGAGGCCCAGCAAGATGGAGTGCACCGTCATGAGCAAAGAGAAGGTGCAAGAGGAAAAGAGAAGAAAGAAGGAATTAAAGAAAGAAAGAAAGAAAGAAAAGGATGAGGAGGAGAATGGAGAAAGAAGAGAAGGAGGAGCTGGAAAAAATCTACTTTGATAGGAAAGCAAATACCCTTGCAGGATACGGAAGACAGGCAGAAAGAAAGGGCGGTGGTTGTGGCGATGCACTGTGGCGACACGCTCTCCCTGGGAGAAAAGAATGATGTTGTGACAGAGTCATACAATACAATACAATACAAAGCAGCAGAAATAGGAATGTGAGAAAAACACAGAAACAACACCACAGGATACGTTAGACAGACAGAAAGACCACCACAGGATACGTTAGACAGACAGAAAGACCACCACAGGATACGTTAGACAGACAGAAACACCACCACAGGATACGGAAGACAGACAGAAACACCACCACAGGATACGTTAGACAGACAGAAACACCACCACATGATACGTTAGACAGACAGAAACACCACCACAGGATACGGAAGACAGACAGAAACACCACCACAGGATACGTTAGACAGACAGAAACACCACCACAGGATACGTTAGACAGACAGAAACACCACAGGATACGTTAGACAGACAGAAACACCACCACAGGATACGTTAGACAGACAGAAACACCACAGGATACGTTAGACAGACAGAAACACCACCACAGGATACGTTAGACAGACAGAAACAACACCACAGGATACGGAAGACAGACAGAAACACCACCACAGGATACGTTAGACAGACAGAAACACCACCACAGGATACGGAAGACAGACATAAACAACACCACAGGATACGTTAGACAGACAGAAACACCACCACAGGATACGTTAGACAGACAGAAACACCACCACAGGATACGGAAGACAGACAGAAACACCACCACAGGATACGGAAGACAGACAGAAACACCACCACAGGATACGGAAGACAGACATAAACAACACCACAGGATACGTTAGACAGACAGAAACACCACCACAGGATACTTTAGACAGACAGAAACACCACCACAGGATACGTTAGACAGACAGAAACAACACCACAGGATACGTTAGACAGACAGAAACACCACCACAGGATACGTTAGACAGAAACACCACCACAGGATACGGAAGACAGACAGAAACACCACCACAGGATACGTTAGACAGACAGAAACACCACCACAGGATACGGAAGACAGACAGAAACACCACCACAGGATACGTTAGACAGACAGAACGAGGGGTACAGCCTCTTTCGGATCATTCTGTGGGGGAAGAAAAACAAGAAACAAAATATTTATTAAAAAAAGGAGAAAAGATACGGAAGAGAGAGACAAGACAAGACAAAATTCTTATTTCGAGGATAATAGATAAGCACTGGTGTGCTTTTTTTTTTACATCCAGTCCCCGCCCTGAATAGGATCTACACTACACAATACTAAATGAAATTAAAGAGAGAGAGAGAGACAGACAGACAGACAGAGACAGGCACAAAGACAGACAGACAGACAGACAGAGAAATACAGAGAGAGAGAGAGAGAGAGAGAGAGAGAGCAGTCTTTTTTCTTCTTTTTTTTGGGGGGGGAGGAGTGGGGGGGGGGGGGGGGAGAAAAAGTGGCGCGATAGGAAACGATCTGTTTTACATGGTTCAGATCACCTGCAGTCTATCTCTTCCTCTCTTCGTCCTCATTTCCTTCTCTTTCTTGGTGCTGTTGAAAGGGAAGGTGAGGAGGAATGCTGGGGGAGAGGGAGGGAGAGAGAGAGAGAGAGAGAGAGAGAGAGAGAGAGAGAGAGAGAGAGAGAGAGAGAGAGAGAGAGAGATGTAGTGACATACAGTATCTAATATGATATGACATGAGTACAATATACCAAGCCGAATTTGCAAAATTTTCCTTCAGATATTCATGACACCTTACTTAGACTTGTACGGACATTAAGGCTGCGGCCATAGTAAACCCGGCCGTCCGGAGTTTTGACGGCCGTCTCTTTAGCCCGTAGAACGGGTCCGTCAAAGTGGCCATAGTAAACCCGGCTTTCCGGAGTTTTGACGGCCGTCTCTTGCTGAGGCCAAGTGCGGTCAAGGGAAATGTGAGTCGTCACTATCAAAATGGCGCGGACGAAACGGAACAAATCGTTGTTGTTGCTGTGGTGGTGGTGGAGGAAGAAAAGAGGGAGCCTACGACGTTTCGCTGTTCATCCTATCAACAGATGGAGACACATGTATGCAGAATATCACCATCTGATGCCCCAGCTGCGCAATCACTTGGAGAAGTTTCATCAGTACATCAGAATGACACCACATTCTTTTGATCATCTTCTTGAACTCTGTGCACCTGATCTTCGAGAAAAGTCAACTAACTTCTGCCGAGCAGTTCTAGTGTGTACATCTGCGCGCACACACGTGTGTGTGTGTGTGTGTGTGTGTGTGTGTGTGTGTGTGTGTGTATGTGTGTGTGCGCGCACGCGCGTGTGTGTGCGCGCGTGTGTGTGCGCGCGCGCGCGCGCGTGTGTGTGTGTGTGTGTGTCGTGCGTGCGTGCGTATGTGTGTGTGTGTGTGTGAGAGAGAGAGAGACATGTGAATTAAAAAAAAAACCCCAGCAATTTAGTATGCACACTTACCATTTTCCCCATTTTCGCAATGTTCTCCCACGCAGCCGCCACAAGATCTCTGTCGGCATGTCTTTTGTCACTCCTGCTGTAAATAAATGTTCTGAGCCTCACAGCACTGATCAACTTCTCTTCGTCCATGTTTGCAAGGAAGATAAGTCATTGAAAAATTAGGAACGGAGTTCTTCCCCTTTCCCTTTTCCTTTCCGTCGACCCGGCAAACGGACGTTTTGCACGAAAGTCGAAACGACGGGTTGAAAATGCCGGGCCGGGCCTGCTCCACTATGGCCACCCACATCCGTCATCGGTGACGCCACAGAGCAATTAAGCCAGGCAGGTTCTTTTACCCGGGCCGGCAAAAAAGACGGCGGTAAAAAACCGGGTTTACTATGGCCGCAGCCTAAAAGTAGTTACGATATTGTTCCAGAGGCAACCGCCAGAGAAAGTGACACTCGATTTCAATAGATTAGATCTAGGCAGTGGTACCATGATCTCCCCGATGTTACGTATTGCACTTTTAGAGACTGAGGAGCACAACCAGGCATTAACTTGGACATAAAAAGAGGCTTACTATGACGAGTTCTCATTTCAATGTCAGAATATCTGACTCTTCGTAATCAGAGTCAGTAAATGACGAAGATTTCAGACGTATGAGCTCTTCCATGTAGACTCGTAAGTTGCTTTAGACCATCTGCACTGGCAGAAACTTACATTGTTGAGGTGGCTCGATATGAGCATAGAAAAATAATTCACAGCAATGCTTGTCTAAGAAATGCTTTATTCTGGATAGTTGATGAATCTTTCTGGATATTTTGTTTACAAGTCATCATCACATGTTCAGACCATGACGGGTTATTGTCAATAACAAGACCACGTTTTTCGTGATGACTGACTTCCTCAATCGTTGAGACACTGATGTACAACAAAGAACTGATGGGCGAAAGGTTTGGGCGCTTTTGTCTCGTGATAATCACAATGTATTTCGTTGTGTAAATACAACGAAAGGAAACTGTACAAGGAGATAAAAACTATTGTCACAACTGATCAGTGCGCAAAAGTACAACAACAACAAGAGGCAGCAGTGTCTACACTGTTGCAGGACTTCCAAAAGCATCATGCTGCCGGTTAGCCACGTACTTCGATCTGAGATGCAGGAAACACAATTGTAAATGTCATTATTAACTAAGTCACATATTTTGTTCCGGCATACAGTAACACATGTCAGTTTTAGCATTAGCCATACAAATACACATGGGACAAAAGAACAGAACCATAAAACCAAACATCCGCACATATAGATATATGCATACATTCACATACACATGTTCACAAATAATCAAACCATCAGAAAAAAGATTTAAAGATAGGAAACCCCCCATGAAACTAATGTGTTTGATGGGCAGGGAATGCGTGTTGCTGTGACAGTAACTTTGAGGCAGCCGCTCAGCATCAGGGTGAAAACGACTTGGGGATGCTGAGTTGGACCATCCGTGCATTTGTTGCCCAGGGAAAGGGGGGAGGGGGTTGTAGGTCTCCACATGACCTGACTGATGTGGAACCTGAGTGGAATTCGACAGAACAGGGCGAGAGGGGAGGGTTGGAAGTGTTTGTGATGAAGGGACAAGAGAGAGAGAGAGAGAGAGAGAGAGAGAGAGAGAGAGAGAGAGACTGACAGACAGACAGACAGACTGACTGAATGACAGACAGAGAGTGAGATACTCATCCACATGCACATCATTTAAACCAGTACTGTGTAATCACCTTTGCCGTCTGTTGTTGATGTCTCCGGGTAGTGGAGGGGGTATCACGTGAAGGGGACACCAAGCAGACAAAAGAGGCCGCAGTGGGGTGTGTGTGTGTGGGGGGTGATGGCTGCGGTGAGGGGAGGGGGGTCAGGGAAGGCATTCATTGATATCATACCTCCGGCTCCAAACTGTCAAACCTAATGCGGAAACAGTGCGGGGAGTGTGTTGGGGGTATGGGGGGAGGGGAGTGGTTGGGGGGGCGGGGTGGGGTGGGGAAGGGGGCGTGGGGAGGGTGTTGGTGTTGGCATTGATTGATATCTCCAATCCCGAACTGTCAAATCTAAAGCGGAAACAGACTGGGGGGTAGGGGTGGAAGTGTTTGGGGGTGGGGGTGATGTTGGGGGGTGGGGAGAGGAGAGGGGAGGGCATTGATTGATATCTCTAACCCCAAACCACCCACCCTTGTTGAAGAAACATTCATTTTGAGAAAACAGATATTTAGACTGACCACGAAACGAGAAATATAATCCAGGAGATTAAAAAAGAAAAGAAGTAACGAAACGAAATGAAACGATTTTTTTCACGAGGGTTGTGAATGTATATATACATATACTTGATTTTTCCATCCAGTTCTCAACGAAATGACTGAGTGGGATAAGAAAGAGGGTGGCATTCAATTACTTATTATTTATTCATTTATTTACAGCTGCCTTGTCCTCTCGGTGAGCGTTTATCTTGACACACAGGCTCATTCTGTCGTTGTCTCAACAAAGGAGGTCCACAGGGAATTACCAACGCCAGGACGGCTTTGGTCCACTCGCCAAAGAAGACTCTGCACTTCTGCTGAATCATCTGCAAGCTTCACTCTGGAGCCTGTTTTCATGGAACACAAGCAGGGCAGCAAGTGCTACAACCACTACTAGTACTACTGCTACTACTACTATGACAATTATTACTTCTTCTACAAGTACTATAAGTGCTGTTACTAGTACTAGTGCCATCATCAATTTGATTTATTTGATTCATATTGCGCCTTTCTATGTAAAGCATGCTCCATTGCTATAGAAAGTAAAAACTGATGGTGAAAACATGCATCTAAACACTGATTCGAAACCTTACTCGAATAATCCCTCCACAGACATACAACCAAACGCTGGAATACTCAAATCATCCGTTCACACACACACACACACACACACACACACACACACACATATATATATATATATATATATGTGTGTGTGTGTGTGTGTGTGTGTGTGTGTGTGTGTGTGTTTTGTATGAGATAGATAGAGAGATAGAGAGAGAGAGAGAGAACACTGAACACTTTAGAGAGAGAGAAAGGGAGAGAGAGAGAGAGAGAGAGAACACTGAACACTTTAGAGAAAGAGAAAGAGAGAGAGAGAGAGAGAGAGAGAGAGAGAGAGAGAGAGAGAGAGAACAAGAACAAGAACAAAACTTTAATCTCCAGGCCTCCGGCCCCTAGAAAGAGGTCAAAAGTATACAATATGGTGATCACTCAGCCACAACAAAATGTAAAATTTGTACGAACTCATAACTGTAGAACAAAAGTGCTTCTTGTGCATAGTAAATTAATTCTAACTTTCATCATTGTTGTCACAGAATTCCTGTCGTATCTTCAGGGCATTAAATATATAAATGCAGAGTTTTACGAATACTGTAAACAGAACCATTCTTCAGCAAGTGAACATACGATTGATGTTTTTGCCGCAGGTTATTGTAAAGAACACAAGTGTTTATAAAATGGTTTTCATCTTCGATCACATTACAACATTTACATGCGTAATTTGAATTACATTTGAATGTTCTTCTAAAAAATGATCCATTTATTGTGAGATAACCAAGCCGTAATTTTACCAAACAGTCCCTAAAACACTTTTTATCCACAAAGTCAAAATATTGCTCACACTGAAAACCAGTTTCAAACAGTCTGTAGTTATGATATATATCTTTAGACATTACTTCTACGGAAGTCCCAGGTTCAAATCATTTCTTATTTGTGTTGAAACCAAGTGTCTTCAATCGAAATCTTGCATAACGCACTCTGTGCCATTTATCTGTAATGATACTTAGGGAATATTTTCAGGTTGAAATACGTTTTTAAATGCGAAAAATCAACTATATTTTTCTTTTGTTTCCATATCGGGGTGCCAGTTTTGTTGAAAAGAACAAGTAAGTCTGTCTTTAAATACTGAAATAAATTGCTGCTCGTTTCCTACTCCCTGTGACAACCACACAATTCCAAATCCATGTTCTGATAAAACTTTCTTTACTATGTAAGCCCAGTTCTCTTTCCCAAAATCCATTTTGAATATACATCATATCATAGGCCTGCCTGCATAAGCGTGTTTGTGGAAGCTTCAACAGTTCCAACCAGTATTTAATGCACTTAAAAAAAAAAAAAAAAAAAAAAAAAAATATATATATATATATATATATATATATACACAAATGGTACCTTCCTATTTCTCCGTATAACACTGTATTAGATGAATGTAATGGTACATTTAAGAAGCGTTTAATTGCATATGTATGTACTTTCTCAATCTGCTTATTTACACTAAGTCCCCAAATTTCTGCTCCATGTGTAAGTAACGGCTCACTCTGTGAATCAAATAATTTCCAAAATAAACAGCAATCAAAAGAGTCGGGCTTTCGTAACATCTTCAAAATTTCGATTACACCCTGTTCCCCCTTACTACAAGATTAGTTGAGAATATCATTCCTAGGTATTTGTATGAATTCGCCACTCTCAACTTCTGTATTCTTATAAAACCATCTTTCATGTAGTGACAGGTGTCCACCCATCCTAAAGACCATAACATCAGTTTTATTCATATTTACTGTCAAACTTAAGCGATCTGCTTCTTCTTCTAAGGAATTTAGCTGATTCTGCAAACCTACTACTGTTCCAGATAAAAGAATATCATCAGCAAACAGTAATAAGAAAACCTCAATAGCTCCAGGAATTAACTGTATACCATGTCTGCCTCTACAGGATAATTCCACAGTCAGTTCATTTATAAAAAAGGAAAACATCTGCGTGCCCAGAAGACATCCCTGTTTCACTCCATTTGGACATTCAAAGTAATTAAAATAAACACCCTTCACGCACACACACGCAAGTACAGAATTATAAACACCTTTAAGTGCCATGTTCATTTTACCTTTCACACCACTTTTACGCAATACATTCCACAATGCATTTCGATTCACAGAATCAAAGGCCTTCTTGAAGTCCACAAAAGCAACGTAAAGTTTCGTATTACATAGCAGATATTTATGTAATAATGTAAATATGTGGTCTATGGTACTATAGTTAGTTCTAAAACCAGCTTGTTCTTCGATTATTTTTTTTTCAGCCCATTTTGTCAGCCTCTTATTTAAGATATGAGTATAAACTATACTTAAAATACTTGTGAGTGATACTCTACGATTTTTGTCGGGGTTGTTAACATCCTTTTTGTAGATAGGGATAATAATGGATTTTGCCCACTCAAAAGGAAACGTACCATTTTCAAACAGCTGATTAAATAACAAGGAAATCAATCATAACAGAATATGCACACCTCAACATTTCTCCAACAATTTTGTCAGGGCCTGCACTTTTTTTTTTCAAAATTTAGATGTCTGATACTAGCAACAACTTCTTCTTTAGATATAGGATCATTAAATAATGGCTCAAGCTCATCTTCTGCTTCCAATACAATTTCTTCTTCTTGTATTACAGCATTGTCGAAATCATTAAAAACCCTAAAGGAGTAATCATGCCATTGTATCATGGATATGTCGTTATACACAAAAGCTTTTCTATTTACGGATCTTATTACTGACGAAAATGTCTGAAAGTGACTGACTGAATCTGTTAGTTTTTTTAATCTGTTATTTTCAAATTCTCGTTCTTTTGTTTTTCTCAGTTTAACATATTCTTTTCGTGCTGCAGCATACTCCTGTCTTTTCTCTGGCTTATCCTTTTCTGTTTTACATCTCTGAAATATTTTCAACAACCTTTTAATTTCCTTTTTCTTTTGTACACATTCATCATCAAACCACTCATTCACTTTTTTCCTTCCATGTTCCACTCGTCGAACCATACATGCAGCAGCTCCATACAAAGCAGTAACAAAATGGTTTAAACTGTCATTCACGTTAACGTATAATAATTGAAAAGCCTTCTGTAAACTGTCATGAAATTCATCACTATCAAGTTCATTTCTATAAAATGTTAGCATTCTCATCTGACCATACAATTTTTTTTTCGTACTCTTTCTTTGGGTTTGTAACACCAAAGTTACAATGGGCCCTTTTCCATGTTACCTCAACTGGCAAATGCCACCATCACCAACATGCAAATCAAAGCAAAATAGCAAATCACTAGGAATAAGAAAATAAACAATCACGCTACATCCATTAGGTGACACAAACGTATATTCACCATCTTTGTCACCATTACAGAAACCATTCAAAATAATCAAATTAAGTATGAAACACAAGTCCAACAATGTTTTACCAAAATTATTAACCGTTTCGTCTTTTGAACAACGTGCACAATTATTTTCATTCATACTGTCACACTTCACATCACCAAAAAAGTTGGACATTTCTTCAGGTTCAGCTTGTTTATGACCTGTTCTGGCATTCAAATCACCGAATATCGCAAAGTATACATCATCTTTTTCAAACTGATTCAACAGTGATTCTTCCAATACCAATACACCATCCTTAACCATTTTATTATTATATGCAGGACCTCCTTCAGGTACAACATAACAAGCAACAATAACAATATCTTTAAACAAAATACAGTCTTGTCCACTTTAATAGCTATAGCATTATCACATTCCAACCTTATTTTTTTCACACTCCCTGTCAGACACTTTCTCACCAACATTAACACTCCTCCTGAACGTCTACCCTGCAAAGATAACTTTCTTGCTGGTGCATAAAACTGAATGTAATCGGTAAACACATTACTGAAATGAAATGAACGATCAAGAAAACATCCAGTGATGCAAACAAAATCGAATTTATTTACATAGTTCATGAAAGAAACATCCTTTAATTTACTAAACAAGTTTTCTACATTATAGTTCAAGAACTTCCACTGAAGTGGATGGTCGGGCCTGTCCTGTGGTTTCCTCGTCACACTCGAGGCAGGTGCCTGTCACTGCCACTGCCACCTCTCCCTCTGCCGCGAGCCGAACCAACGGGAGACTTGCGTGGCTGGTTCCCCAGGTAAGCGTGCATCCCCATCTGCCTGCCTGATACATGCCTCCACGTGTTGCACGTGTGTCACTGCCACTGTGACACTCAACGCCCGGGAAACCCCCGCTGCCTCTGCCTGACCCGCGTCGTTCACCCGCTGAACTGGTTCCGACGTCACGTGGGAAGTCCCCGTGTCCACTCTCATCGCTGCCGTCACGCTGCCGCTGGTCCTGGGTTGTACGTGTGCGAGAAGGTGAAGAGGGGGGTGGGGGTGTGCTCACACTGTCCGTTCCGTTTTGCGTGGAGGTGTCAGCTGATGACGTCATCACCTCCTCACTGACAAGGCGAGGGGAATACCCCCGTTGATTGGCTGAGACTGACACGCCCACTTCGTTCCCGAATGGAACACAGTGCACTGGAGCTCTAGCATCTTGATCAACATCACCTCCACCCCCAACAACCTGCGCATATGATCGCTGATCAAAGACCCTGTGTTCTACTACCAGCTGACATTTGCGGAAACAGGCCCTTTTGCCTTCACTCTTGCTCTGCCAACGATCTGTGCTTGTGCTTTTGTCATGTCATTGGCCACCCTCACCCCTCTTTCCTGCAGTCTGTGAGGATTGTCATCTTGTCTCTCCATCTGGTAAATCGTACAATCATGGGTCGTGGCTGTGTAGGAGAGAGAGAGAGAGAGAGAGAGAGAGAGAGAGAGAGACAGAGACAGAGACAGAGAGAGAGAATTGTTCAATGAAGGAAGCGGAATAAGCATATACACTTCTTTACATCCAGCCTTCAGGGCAAACAGGAAAAAGACAAAATCAAAATAAATCAAAAACAAATTATGAATAACATAATAGAGAGAGCGGAGAAAATGATAAAATTCTGATTTTTTTTTTCGTTGTGATTTCTCTTTTTGTAAGGTGTTGATGTGGTTATTTGTCCCAGTATTGATTGCAGCCTGCCCAGCCCGGATTCCACGTCAGGGAAACTGATCCTCTGGGGACACTCATTTGTACAGTCTGCAACAACCAGACCACGGCATTCCTTTTATCACCCTCTTCCTGACCCTCTTCTTCTTTGTCTGTTCTCAGTGATGTTTAGGAATGTACTTATGATGTTCGCATATATATATATATATAAATTTTGCGTAATTTGAAATTCATCTATATAATGTTATGCTTTTGTATTGTGTGTTTGTAATATTTTCCCTTTCCATGAGGAAAGAATGAAAACAAGCCAAATAATGAGCTTCTCTCCTATCTTCTCCTCTCTTCTCTCTCCTATCCTCTCTTCTCATCTCTCTTCTCCTCTCCTCTCTCCTCTCCTCTCTTCTCCTTCTCTTCTCTCTTCTCCTCTCTCTTCTCTCCTCTCTTCTCCTCTCTCTTATCTCCTCTCTTCTCTCTCCTCTCCTCTCTTCTCCTCTCTCTTCTCTCATCTCTTCTCTCTCCTGTCTTCTCCTCTCTCTTCTCTCCTCTCTTCTCCTTCTCTCTCCTCTCTTCTCCTCTCTCTTCTCTCCTCTCTTCTCCTCTCTCTTATCTCCTCTCTTCTCTCTCCTCTCTTTCCTCTCTTCTCCTCTCTCTTCTCTCCTCTCTTCTCCTTCTCTTCTCTCTCCTCTCTTCTCCTCTCTCTTCTCTTCTCTCTCCTCTTTCCTCTCTTCTCCTCTCTCCTCTCTTCTCTCCCCTCTCTTCTCTCTCCTCTGTTCTCCTCTCTCTCCTCTCTTCTCTCTCCTCCTCTCTTCTCTTCTCTCTTCTTCTCTCCACTCCTGCTGATGAGGTATGTGTCCTATTTTCTTCTTTAACAGCAGGTGCGGTGTAGCGTATATCGGTCAGTCTGCTTTAAAGTGAAACTGAAACTGAAGCACCTTACTTATTTCTTCATCTCCCTCTGCGTTCGTGGGATACATCTCCACATGCACTCCTATGTACCAGTGGGTTTTTTACGTGTATAACAGTTTCACACCGCGAAATATAGGCACCCATGCTTCGTTTTCGGGGATTAATGCATTTATTTATATTGTTTATCAAAGTTCATAATAGACTGATGCTTTATACATACATTGGTAGGTTCGCAAAATCCTGACCAGTTATGCGTTTTGTGGCGCAACGTATATGGATCAGCCTGCACTCTTTGACGTCTCTCTCTGTAGTTCTTTACCCTGTTCCTCTTGCATCGTTCTTCATGACTATCCCACACAGAGGACTGTGTCTGTGTTCTTCATGACTATCCCACACAGAGGACTATCTGTCTGTATTCTTCATGACTATACCACACAGAGGACTGTCTGTCTGTATTCTTCATGACTATCCCACACAGACGACTGTGTTTGTATTCTTCATGACTATCCCACACAGAGGACTGTGTCTGTGTTCTTCATGACTATCCCACACAGAGGACTGTGTCTGTGTTCTTCATGACTATCCCACACAGAGGACTGTGTCTGTGTTCTTCATGACTATCCCACACAGAGGACTGTCTGTCTGTATTCTTCATGACTATCCCACACAGAGGACTGTCTGTCTGTAATCTTCATGACTATCCCACACAGAGGACTGTCTGTCTGTAATCTTCATGACTATCCCACATCGAGGACTGTCTGTATTCTTCATGACTATCCCACATCGGGGACTGTCTGTGTTCTTCATGACTATCCCACACAGAGGACTGTGTCTGTATTCTTCATGACTATCCCACACAGAGGACTGTGTCTGTGTTCTTCATGACTATCCCACACAGAGGACTGTCTGTATTCTTCATGACTATCCCACATCGAGGACTGTCTGTATTCTTCATGACTATCCCACATCGAGGACTGTCTGTATTCTTCATGACTATCCCACATCGAGGACTGTCTGTGTTCTTCATGACTATCCCACACAGAGGACTATGTCTGTGTTCTTCATGACTATCCCACACAGAGGACTGTCTGTCTGTGTTCTTCATGACTATCCCACACAGAGGACTGTGTCTGTGTTCTTCATGACTATCCCACATCGAGGACTGTCTGTATTCTTCATGACTATCCCACATCGAGGACTGTCTGTGTTCTTCATAACTATCCCACACAGAGGACTGTCTGTGTTCTTCATAACTATCCCACACAGAGGACTGTCTGTCTGTGTTCTTCATGACTATCCCACACAGAGGACTGTGTCTGTGTTATTCATGACTATCCCACACAGAGGACTGTGTCTGTGTTCTTCATGACTATCCCACACAGAGGACTGTCTGTCTGTATTCTTCATGACTATCCCACACAGAGGACTGTCTGTCTGTATTCTTCACGACTATCCCACATCGAGGACTGTCTGTGTTCTTCATGACTATCCCACACAGAGGACTGTCTGTCTGTATTCTTCACGACTATCCCACATCGAGGACTGTCTGTGTTCTTCATGACTATCCCACACAGAGGACTGTGTCTGTGTTCTTCATGACTATCCCACACAGAGGACTGTCTGTGTTCTTCATGACTATCCCACACAGAGGACTGTCTGTCTGTATTCTTCATGAGAGAGAGAGAGAGAGAGAGAGAGAGAGAGAGAGAGAGAGAGAGAGAGAGAGACTTATACAAACCAAATGTTCCTAGAAAGTTACATACACACATGAACTCAATGCATCCATCACACATACAAGCATGCATATACATATCCGCTTCCTCCCCACACAAGCACGCGCGCGCGCGCGCGCGCGCACACACACACACACACACACACACACACACACACACACACGTATTCACGCATAATGAAACATACCACATAGTAAGGCATGATGCTGACTTCCAATGATAATCAAACCAGAGACGTTGACTTTGCCAATCAATCATTATTCAGCACGAGGGGGATGACTTCACCGTCAATCAATCATTATTCAACAGGTGGGGCGACTTTACTGTCAATCAATCATTATTCAACAGGTGGGGCGACTTTACTGTCAATCAATCATTAATCAACAGGTGTGGCGACTTTACTGTCAATCAATCATTATTCAACAGATGGGGGTGACGTTACTGTCAATCAATCATTATTCAACAAATGAGGGTGACTTTACGGTCCATGAATAATTATTCAATAGGTGAGGGTGACTTTACTGTCAATCAATGGATATTCAACAGACGGGTGTGACTTTAATGCAAATCAATAATCATTCAACAGGTTCGGTAACAGATTGAGTGACTTTATTATCAATCAATAATGTTTCAACAGGTGGGGGTGACGTTACTGTCAATCAATAACGATTCACTGATGGAGTGATTTTAATGTCAATCAATAATGATTCAACAAGTGGAGTGACTTTTATATCAATCAATAACGATTCAACAGGTGGGGATGACTTTACTGTCAATCAATAATGATTCAACAGGTGGGGATGACTTTACTGTCAATCAATAATGATTCAACAGGTGAGGGTGACTTTACTGTCAATCAATAATGATTCAACAGGTGGGGATGACTTTACTGTCAATCAATAATGATTCAACAGGTGAGGGTCACTTTACTGTCAATCAATAATGATTCAACAGGTGGGGATGACTTTACTGTCAATCAATAATTATTCAACAGGTGAGGGTCACTTTACTGTCAATCAATAATGATTCAACAGGTGAGGGTGACTTTACAGTCAATCAATAATGATTCAACAGGTGGGGATGACTTTACTGTCAATCAATAATGATTCAACAGGTGAGGGTGACTTTACAGTCAATCAATAATGATTCAACAGGTGAGGGTGACTTTACAGTCAATCAATAATTATTCAACAGGTGAGGGTCACCTTACTGTCAATCAATAATGATTCAACAGGTGATGATCACTTTACTGTCAATCAGTAATTATTCAACAGGTGAGGGTCACTTTACTGTCAATCAATAATGATTCAACAGGTGAGGGTCACTTTACTGTCAATCAATAATGATTCAACAGGTGAGGGTCACTTTACAGTCAATCAGTAATTATTCAACAGGTGAGGGTCACTTTACTGTCAATCAATAATGATTCAACAGGTGAGGGTCACTTTACTGTCAATCAATAATGATTCAACAGGAAGGGTCACTTTACTGTCAATCAGTAATTATTCAACAGGTGAGGGTCACTTTACTGTCAATCAGTAATTATTCAACAGGTGAGGGTCACTTTACTGTCAATCAATAATGATTCAACAGGAAGGGTCACTTTACTGTCAATCAATAATGATTCAACAGGAAGGGTCACTTTACTGTCAATCAGTAATGATTCAACAGGTGAGGGTCACTTTACAGTCAATCAGTAATGATTCAACAGGTGAGGGTGACTTTACAGTCAATCAATAATGATTCAACAGGTGAGGGTGACTTTACAGTCAATCAGTAATGATTCAACAGGTGAAGGTCACTTTACAGTCAATCAATAATGATTCAACAGGTGAGGGTGACTTTACAGTCAATCAATAATGATTCAACAGGTGAGGGTGACTTTACAGTCAATAATTATTCAACAGGTGAGGGTCACTTTACTGTCAATCAATAATGATTCAACAGGTGAGGGTCACCTTACTAACAATCAATAATGATTCAACAGGTGATGATCACTTTACTGTCAATCAGTAATTATTCAACAGGTGAGGGTCACTTTACTGTCAATCAATAATGATTCAACAGGTGAGGGTCACTTTACTGTCAATCAATAATGATTCAACAGGTGAGGGTCACTTTACAGTCAATCAATAATGATTCAACAGGTGAGGGTCACTTTACTGTCAATCAGTAATTATTCAACAGGTGAGGGTCACTTTACAGTCAATCAGTAATGATTCAACAGGTGAGGGTGACTTTACAGTCAGTCAATAATGATTCAACAGGTGAGGGTGACTTTACAGTCAATCAATAATGATTCAACAGGTGAGGGTGACTTTACAGTCAATCAGTAATGAATCAATAGGTGGGGGTGACGTTACTGTCAATCAATAATTATTCAACAGATGGAGTGGCTTTACTGTCGATCAATAATGATTCAACAGGTGGAGGTGACGTTACTGTCAATCCATAATGATTCAACAGATGGAGTGACGTTACTGTCAACCAATCATCATTCAGCTGGTGGGGTGACGTTACTGTCAACCAATCATCATTCAGCTGGTGGGGTGACGTTACTGTCAACCAATCATCATTCAGCCCTACACACCCTACACATGGTTGTGCCCATTGGGCAGTATTTCATGCAGGGCCAGATGCAGACGTCTCCAGGAGGCCACAGCCTCCTCACCCTCACCCTCACTCCACTGAATATACGTCGTCGTCTTCAACACCGCCCTCATTGCTGACGTCATGTCACGTGATATGACGTCATCTACACACACGACGATCAGAGAGTCATCGAAGTCCAAGGCGTGAGTCAAGCATACAGAGAGTTCGAACTGACACCAGTGACTGCTGAGGAAGTTTGCGGAGAAGACCATGAGGATCTTCTTGCTGCTGTCCACGCTGTGCACGATGTTGTCCACGATGTGTCTGCCCGGAAGGAAGTCCCTCTGGTGCAGGCACAGCCTCAGCCCCAGCTCCCCCTCCAACCGGCCCTCCAGGTGCTGCCGGACCCAGTGCAGATCCTCACAGGCGTACGACACGAAGACATCGAAGTCAAAGTTGTCGGCCTGGAGACGCTGTCTCCGGAGGTTGTCCCGACCCCGGAACACCTCGTATAGCAACAGCCGGAAGTGCCAGCGGAAGCGGAAGGCGAGGATCACCACGGTCAGAGCGACGATGACAACGACGGTAATGTGGATGAGGGCTAGGTTCGCTTCCCGGCTCAGCGCGCACGCCTGCTGGTCCATGTGGAAGTCAGCCAGTGTCAGAGCCGGGACGTTGGAGCATTTATAGTCCGTCACCTTTTCCATCAGCCCCGTGAAGACGTCTGGCTCAGATTGGAACCAGGCTTGAAACCACAACAGTTCGCAGGAACAATCCCAGGGGTTCAAACCCAAAGTCAAAGTGATTAGTCTTCCGCGCAGTCCTTGACCAAATGTGTTTGGGGAGATGGATTTGATCCTGTTGTTGTGCAGATAAAGTTCTGTCAGACCCTGAAATGAATCAAAAGCTCCATCGGGAACGCTTGAAATGATATTGTCGTGTATGTACAGCGCCTGTAAATAACGAAACTTCGGAAAGGCTTTGCTGAGGATGGAATTCAGCTTAGTATTGGCAAGTGACAAATACGTCAATAACGGCATAGAACTGAACAGCTCCAGAAACCTTAGATCGTCAACGTCCGTAAAATCATTCCAATCTAAGAGCAGATTTCTCACACCAAAGCAGTTAGCGAATGCATGTTTTCCAGTTTTGCTAGGATTAGCAATTTGCAGTTGATTATCACGAAGGTCAATGGTTTGTAAGGAAGGATTATTGAAAGCACCATCTTCAAGTACCATTGCGGTGCCTTTGTCATGGAATTGGTGTCTGACATCAAGATAATCTAAAACTGGGAACGTTTCTAACTGGAATGCTCCTGTGGGGTATGATATGATTCTGTTGAAAGAGAGATCAAGGTATTCCAACAATGGAAGGCAGACGTCTGACGCGGAAAGACTGTCTATTTCATTGTGCGCCAACCACAAAGTCTCCAGTGAAGGGAACACGGATTCCTCTCCAATGCAAGTCTGGGGAAATTTCCGCAGAGTGTTGCCTGACAGGTCAAGATCGCCGAACGGAACTTGGCACGATGATGTAATGTCGTTAAAGTCACAGTCACAAAGTTTGATATAAAACAGAAACTCAAAAACACAAAACCCATCCAGGGGGTATGAACCGCCGTGTGGGTTAGAACCAAGACTCAAATGAGCGACAGTAGTGGTTATATTTTCAAAGAAATTTTCTGGAGGGGGCGGTAGGTTGCAGTTTTCTGCTTCAACGACGTCTAAGCCTTGAACAGACAGTACTTCTCGAATCGATTCAAGATCCAACTTTTCATTGTTACTCAAAATCAGACTGCATAATTCAACCATCCCTTCAAACACATCTCGTGAAAGCAATGTAAAACTGTTGAACGACAAGTTTAAATTGACCACATTTGTCAAGTTTTCAAAAAAATAGTCAGTCAAATCAGCTGAAGAGAAATTGTTGAGAGATAAATCCACATAACGCACTTGCTCAGGTAGTTTAGGAATATAAGTGACCTGGGCCAAACGGCCGACACAGTCTGCGGATAGTTGTGTACATGTACATAGTCCATCACCACACGGTGCCTCTGCTGGGGGGATTGTCAGGGTGGATGTCAGTGGTTCAGAACCAACAGCACTGGGGGGTCCCTGAACTTCTCCAGGAAACACAACAAACTGGCAAAGCAACCAGACATAACAACAAACAACTCTACGTGCCATCATTGAGCATCAGCGACTTTTCAGAGCAGTGCTTCCATCAGTCCATTCCTGAAGCACGTCTGACTTGGCGACATTCCACATCTGGCCAACACAAACACTATGCAAATTCTATACCTGATAAATTGAAGAGAATGTCGTCACGACTGCCTTTGGCATGGTCAGAAACTATCCATCAGGTTGCAAATTTCGTTACACCACAGCCAAAAACACAACGATTCAGGTTCAAATACTGAGGAACTGTTTTCTCAGAGCGTGTCTCACCATCACATAGTTTTACATCACCACAAATGACAATTTACAGAAGCATTTCAGAGTGTGGATTATATACATTCTAACATTTGGTATTGTTTAAACAAAACGTTCTTCAAAGCACGTCTTAATCAGAAGCAGCCTTAAAAAAAAACAGATTTAAAAATTCCTTTTCTATGGTCAGTGAAATTAAGACACACACGTCGTTCTTAAATATAGTTTTTTTCAAAACAGTAGCAGTTGTATTGTGGCAATGTATGGTTTGTTCTCACCAAAGCATAAGATGTCTTTTCACTGTACGCCTTTACGTGCCCCACACGCCTTCACGAGCACGTCCTATGGAGTCAGACTCACACATTTTCAGATCTACTGTGTATCAGTCACTTCTTCACAGCAGTCCTGGAAACAGGAAGCCTAACTCGTGTCACGTGCTGCAGTCACAAGCACATCTCCCCAACACGGGCAGATCAACACCCGCACCAACACGTCTCCCCAACACGTCAACACCAGCACCACACGTCAAATGTAGCACTGTGGGCAGGCAACAGCAGATGACAGGTCTCGTCTCCTATCGTTGCGGGAATGACGCTTCTGGTGGAGGTCCTGAAGACACCTCTCCTCAAAGGTCACAACTCCCTTCAGACAGCCCTCTCCTCAAAGGTCACAACTCCCTTCAGACAGCCCTCTCCTCAAAGGTCACAACTCCCTTCAGACAGCCCTTTCCTCAAAGGTCACAACTCCCTTCAGACAGCCCTCTCCTCAAAGGTCACAACTCCCTTCAGACAGCCAGTCACAGACAGCCAGTCACCACAACTCCCTTCAGACAGCCAGTGCCAGGCGCTGCGGTCAGTGGCCAGGGTTTCCCTCCCGGCAATGGGAATTCTGCAGGTGTCTAGCGACGCTTGAAGCTCCACACCACTCACCACAACACACCAAGTCCATTTAGCCCTGACCCCCTCCATACCACTCTCACCACCACCACACTGTCCATTTAGCCGTGAGCTTTTTACAGTGCAGATCCCACATTTATTCTTATTCACTGCAAAATTCGTCTGCGATGAAAGGAGTTCTTGTTTTCACGGTCACTGCTCTTTACGCACTACAGACAAATGCTGGATAGCGTTGAAAGTTGTGTTCCCAAAACAAGATGGATCACGACAGTGCGTGTTGTCTGTATGCTGAAGTTTCTGAAAGTCAACATCAGCTGAGTACACCATGTAACTTTGTTGAATGACGGCGTCATCAGAGTTCTTCCACACCACAAGTGTTTTCATTGCGTTGAAATACTGATCTTCTTGTTGCTGCTAAAGTCTTTTCTGTTGTCTTTTGTTTTGTTTTTCTTTCACCGTGCTTTGCTGGAGGGACAACACTGAAGATCACAACAGCTGTTCCCCTTTGGGAACCGACGCATATCTTTGTGGACTTTGTAACTACGAACACCCAGCTCTTTCAGACGCTACGAGAGAGTGTAGCAAAAACCGAAACCAGTCAGCCAGTATAATATAACCTTTTGTGGGATTTTACGTCCACATGGAAGTCGACTTGAATCATCATGTGGTTCACTGTCCGCTGAATTCCTGTGAAATGGAGTACAATAGCCAAGCCTGGCGGCTAGGCTGTCAGTGACGTCAGAGGTGACTGACTGAATGGCGTTCAACTTCCGGGACAAGTAGGTCCACTTCCTTCACTCATTGTCAGGACTACCGAGCGGCTCAGCATCTGAGTCATGCGTCTACACACACACACACACACGCACACACACACAGACACAGAGTCTTTTCTTTTACTGAGGGTCACTACCAGTGATAAGAGAGAGAGAGAGAGAGAGAGAGAGGGGGGGGCTAAGGGGGAAGGGTGGGTGAGTGAGAGAGAAACAAAAACGGAGACAGACAGACAGACAGACAGACTGGTAGACAGAAAGTTAATTTATGATTTACATCTGACAGATTTCTCGAGAGGAAGGCATGGTGAAATCCAGTAAAGGCAGCCTTTGTGTTGCCAGTGGCATCCAGTTTCAAAGTGAAACACTCTGGAGACTGCAGGATAAAACTTGAGGCAGACACATTCAACAACCAGCATTGGAAGCGCTGCATCTCAAAGGGGCAAGACTGTCTTGGTACCATGTATTGTACCAGATGATGGGAGGAGTGAGTGGGATATGTGAGTCTGTCAAGAGAGAGAGTGGGGGTGGGGGGAGGGGGTGGGGACGGGGGCGAGAGAGAGAGAGAGAGAGAGCGGAAAGAAAGTGGATGGAAGGAGAGTCACAGAAGGAGGGAGAGACAGAGAGGGGAAGGGAGAGAGAGAGAGACAGAGACAAAACAAGTTACCATTTTTCCAGGCTGTTCATTGCCAAATCCACCACAAAACTAACAAGACTAGCAACCAACCAACCAACAACACAAAGAGACAAATATACATACAGACAGACATATGACTAAGTAGACAAGCCTTTGCCATTGTATCAATCCTCATACAAACAATGCCGCATCTTCGTCCTGTTCTGCCTTCCTCAGAACGGCCACTGTTTGAAGGGCCGGCCCGTCAGTCCGAAGGTCAGTGCCCGACAACACAATGCCCATTGTCGGCTTCAGTCCTTAGCGGACAACTTGTCCTTAACGGACCCAGCGTGTGGAGAAGGAAGAACAAGAATAACTGGACTATGTACATGCTGAAAAACACAGAAAACGCGCTTTTGTTTAAAGACCACGTGATCGTGTTGTGTTGTGTTGTGTTGCAGTGCATTACTTTTTGTCGCAACACATTTCTGTGTGTGAAAATCAGGCTGCATCGCCACAGCACAGCGCCACCCATCTCTTCCCTTCCCTGACCCCCACCCCCATCTCTTCCCATCAATTCCCTGACCCCCACCCCAATCTCTACCCTTCCCTGACCCCCATCACCATCTCTACCCTTCCCTGACCCACACTCTCATCTCTTCCCTTCCCTGACCCGCACCCCCACCACGTCTCTTCCCTTCCCTGACCCCACCCCATCTCTACCCTTCACTGGTCCCCAGCCCCACCCCCATCTCTACCCTTCCCTGGCCCCCACCCCAATCTCTACCCTTCCCTTCCCTGACCCCCACCCCAATCTCTACCCTTCCCTGACCCCCACCCCGTCTCTTCCCTTCACTGACCCCACCCCCATCTCTACCCTTCACTGACCCCACCCCCATCTCTACCCTTCACTGACCCCCACTCTCATCTCTTCCCTGACCCCCACCCCATCTCTACCCTTCCCTGACCCCCACCCCGTCTCTTCCCTTCACTGACCCCACCCCCATCTCTACCCTTCACTGACCCCCACTCTCATCTCTTCCCTGACCCCACCCCATCTCTTCCCTTCAATTCCCTGACCCCACCCACATCTCTTCCCTTCAATTCCCTGACCCCCATCACCATCTCTACCCTTCCCTGACCCCCACCCCCACCTGTGGAGGGATGGCCTAGAGGTAACGCGTCCGCCTAGGAAGCGAGAGAATCTGAGCGCGCTGGTTCGAATCACGGCACAGCCCCCGAAATTTTCTCCCCCTCCACTAGACCTTGAGTGGTGGTCTGGACGCTAGTCATTCGGATGAGACGATAAACCGAGGTCCCGTGTGCAGCATGCACTTTGCGCACGTAAAAGAACCCACGGCAACAAAAAAGGGTTGTTCCTGGCAAAATTCTGTAGAAAAATCCACTTCGATAGGAAAACAAATAAAACTGCACGCAGGAAAAAATACAAAAAAATGGGTGGCGCTGTGGTATGGCGACGCGCTCTCCCTAGGGAGAGCAGCCCGAATTTCACACAGAGAAAGCTGTTGTGATAAAAAGAAATACAAATACAAATACCTCTTCCATTCCCTGACCCCCATTACCATCTCTACCCTTCCCTGACCCCACCCCATCTCTTCCCTTCAATTCCCTGACCCCCACCCCACCTCTTCCATTCCCTGACCCCCACTCTCATCTCTTCCTTTCCCTGACCCGCACCCCCACCCCATCTCTACCCTTCACTGACCCCACCCCCATCTCTACCCTCCCCTGACCCCCCACCCCATCTCTACCCTCCTCCACTCCCATCTCTACCCTCCCATGACCCCACCCCATCTCTACCCTCCCTCCACCCCAATCTCTACTCTTCACTGACCCCCACCCCCCATCTCTACCCTCCCTCCACCCCCATCTCTACCCTTCACCGACCCCCCACCCCATCTCTACCCTTCCCTGACCCCCACCCCATCTCTACCCTTCTCTGACCCCCCACCCCCATCTTTTCTCTCTAGTGTGCGTTCGATGAAATAGGGTGGGTGATACTGCAATGGTCAATAAAGGACACAGTGGTGGCTGCTTTTGTCTCTGACTGAATTTTGCATTTTGCTGTGTGCTCTGTCTGTCTGCCTCCCTGCCTGCCTCGGTCTGTCTGTGTCTCTTTCTTCCCCTCTTTCTTTTCTCTGTTTATGCACCCTCCCTCTCTCTCTGCCCCCCCCCCCTCTCTCTCTCTCTATGCGTCTCTCTTTATCATGACATCAAGTCCACATTTGCATATTGGCAGCATATTTGTGACGTCCAAAATTATAGTTTGCTTGCCCCCATCCCCACTTTCTGTCTCTCATGTTACTCTCTCCCTCTCTCTCCCCTCTCTCCCTGTGTGTGTGTGTGTGTGCGTGCTTGCGTGCGTGCGTGCGTGCTTGTGTTCGCGCGCGCGCGCGCGTGTGTGTTTGTGTGTTGCTCCCACGCCGCTCATTCCGAGTTCTCTATACACAGCCACACTCGGGTTCGTCTGTCGCCAGGTCCCCAGGAGGCCGCACACTAGAGGAGACCCTGCACTGCTGCTGAGTCACTTCGGTGGTGTCCAGTAGTGCCTGTTCTGATCTGACGTATTTTGCACAACTACTACTAAACCTCTTACTGACGGCAATGATTGTTCAGTCGGGGAGCCAGACAAAGTGAACGTCTTTCACAAAGTGTTTCCTATGTTTCTTTCGCAGTAGTTTATCACGAGTCAAACTAAACTCAGTTATATACGTACAAAACCTCAAATACAATTATATACAGTACATAAGACAAACAGCAATATGACTGGAGTGGAGGGGGTGGGGACAGGGAAAGGAAATTCGAAAACATGACAACTGTTTTCAAAATCCCCAACATGAATATGGAACGGCCTGTCCCAAATAAAGAGGTAAACGAACAGCAAGAGGGATGGCAGAAAACAACGGATTCAAAACACGCCACAGACATGTGGAAAAAGCCGTCACACGCTGACAGACATTTGCATTTTCAAGTTTAATCTTGAAAAAATAAAATAAATGCTGATGCATTTTTTCAACTTTATTAAAAAAACAAAACAAAGTGCTCTTGTGTCTGTGTCTGTGTTTATCTGTCTGTCAGTGCCACCAACAATTTAAGCAGGCAACAATGTTTGGGTTACATAAACACACAGACACACAGAGAAACAACAGAGACACACAGACAGTGAAATGTGTACACTAAAAAACAAAACAACAACAAAAAACCCAAAACCAGACACATTGCAAAACACGACAAACCTTACTTTGTCAAAATTTGTTTTTAAGCGGCGAATGATATTCAGGAACAAGATAAAGTTTCCAAAACTAACCAGTGACGATACATGCGTTGTGTGGTCATGTGGCTGAGGAGGAACATCTCCCACCCTACGTCTCCCACACACAAATGAAGACGGACACAGAAACATTATCTTCCCAGCTTCCCCCCCCCCCCCACCCCCCAATCCTGTTCACCATCCCGTTCACACCCCCCGCCCCCACTCCTGTACCATCACCATCCCGTTTACACACACCCCCCTCCTGTCCCATCACCATCCCGTCCACACCTCCCCCCACACTCCTGTCTCACCACCATCCCGTTCACACCCCACCCCTGTCTCACCACCATCCCGTTCACACACACCCCCCCCACCCCTGTCTCACCACCATCCCGTTCACACACCCCCCACCCCTGTCTCACCACCATCCCGTTCACACCTCCCCCCCCACACTCCTGTCTCACCACCATCCCGTTCACACACCCCCCACCCCTGTCTCACCACCATCCCGTTCACACCTCCCCCCCCCACACTCCTGTCTCACCACCATCCCGTTCACACACCCCCCCCCACACTCCTGTCTCACCACCATCCCGTTCACACCTCCCCCCCCCACACTCCTGTCTCACCACCATCCCGTTCACACACCCCCCACCCCTGTCTCACCACCATCCCGTTCACACCTCCCCCCCCCACCCCTGTCTCACCACCATCCCGTTCACACACCCCGCCCCCACTCCTGTACCACCACCATCCCGTTTACACACCCCGCCCCCACTCCTGTCCCATCACCATCCCGTTCACACCTCCCCCCCCCCACCCCTGTCTCACCACCATCCCGTTCACACCTCCCCCCCCCACCCCTGTCTCACCACCATCCCGTTCACACACCCCGCCCCCACTCCTGTCCCATCACCATCCCGTTCACACCTCCACCCCCACCCCTGTCTCACCACCATCCCGTTCACACCTCCCCCCCACACTCCTGTCCCACCACCATCCCGTTCACACACCCCCACCCCTGTCTCACCACCATCCCGTTCACACACCCCCCACCCCTGTCCCACCACCATCCCGTTCACACACCCCCCACCCCTGTCCCATCCCGTTCACACACCCCCACTCCTGTCCCATCACCATCCCGTTCACACCCCACCCCCACCCCTGTCTCACCACCATCCCGTTCACACACCCCCCCCCACCCCTGTCCCATCACCATCCCGTTCACACCCCACCCCCACCCCTGTCCCACCACCATCCCGTTCACACACACCCCCACACACACTCCTGCCTCACCACCATCCCGTTCACACCCCACCCCCACCCCTGTCTCACCACCATCCCGTTCACACCTCCCCCCCCCACACTCCTGTCCCATCACCATCCCGTCCACACCTCCCCCCCACACTCCTGTCCCATCACCATCCCGTTCACACCCCACCCACACCCCTGTCTCACCACCATCCCGTTCACACCCCACCCACACCCCTGTCTCACCACCATCCCGTTCACACCCCACCCACACCCCTGTCTCACCACTATCCCGTTCACACCCCCCCCACACTCCTGTCTCACCACCATCCCGTTCACACACACCCCCACCCCTGTCCCATCCCCATCCCGTTCACACCTCCCCCCCACCCTCCTGTCTCACCACCATCCCGTTCACACACACCCCCACCCCTGTCCCATCCCCATCCCGTTCACACCTCCCCCCCCACCCCTGTCTCACCACCATCCCGTTCACACCCCACCCCTGTCTCACCACCATCCCGTTCACACCCCACCCCACCCCTGTCTCACCACCATCCCGTTCACACCTCCCCCCCACACTCCTGTCCCATCACCATCCCGTTCACACACACCCCCACCCCTGTCTCACCACCATCCCGTTCACACCTCCCCCCCACCCCTGTCTCACCACCATCCCGTTCACACCTCCCCCCCCACCCCTGTCTCACCACCATCCCGTTCACACACACCCCAACCCCTGTCCCATCCCGTTCACACACACCCCCACTCCTGTCCCATCACCATCCCGTTCACACCTCCATCCTCCTCCCCCCCCACCCCCCCTTCGAACACTTGGGACACAAACGTCGACATTTTTTACGCTCAGTATACGTTTCTCGGACTCGCTAACCGCCCATCCCCGTTTCCCCCTCCGTATCAACCCCCGCCCCACCGTTCCCCACCCCTCCATATCACGCCCCACCCCCCGTTCCCCACCCCTACATATCCCCTTCCACCGTTCCCCACCCCTCCATATCCCATATCACACCCCCCGTTCCCCACCCCTCCATATCCCTCCCCCCGTTCCCCACCCCTCCATATCTCCCCCCACCCGTTCCCCACCCCTCCATATCCCACCCCCCGTTCCCCACCCCTCCATATCACCTCCCCCACCCCCCGTTCCCCACCCCTCCATATCACCTCCCCCCACCCCCCGTTCCCCACCCTCCATATCACCTACTCCCGTTCCCCACCCCTCCATATCACCTCCCCCACCCCCCGTTCCCCACCCCTCCATATCACCCCAGGAAATGTCTTCACGGAATACACAGCTCAGGGATTTCCACTTGTTGTCCACTTCAGCACTGCATCATGCACGTCCTCCTTCCCCACTGCCAACACGGTTCACAGACAGAAAGAAATCGTCGTCCCCGAAACAAAGAGGACTTTGTGGTGTAGGACAGGGGGTTCCTCTGTCAGATCATTGTAATTGAAGGCCACAGAACGGTCACCGCGCAAAGCTACGGAAAAGCAGACTGGCCCGATAAAGTAAAGCCTTGTTTGACAGGGACAAGCTGGGGTAAAAGGTTTATTCCCAACAGGAAGGGGGATGGTAGGGGTAGAAACGTTTATTCCCAACAGGAAGGGTGGTGGTGGGGGGGGGGGGGGTAGAAACGTTTATTCCGAACAGGAAGGGGGATGGTGGGGGTAGAAACGTTTATTCCCAACAGAAAGGGGGATGGTGGGGGTAGAAACGTTTATTCCCAACAGGAAGGGTGGTGGTGGTGGGGGTAGAAACGTTTATTCCCAACAGAAAGGGGGATGGTGGGGGTAGAAACGTTTATTCCCAACAGGAAGGGTGGTGGTGGTGGGGGGGTAGAAACGTTTATTCCCAACAGGAAGGGGGATGGTGGGGGTAGAAACGTTTATTCCCAACAGGAAGGGGGATGGTGGGGGTAGAAACGTTTATTCCCAACAGGAAGGGGGATGGTGGTGGGGGGTAGAAACGTTTATTCCCAACAGGAAGGGGGATGGTGGGGGTAGAAACGTTTATTCCCAACAGGAAGGGGGATGGTGGTGGGGGGTAGAAACGTTTATTCCCAACAGGAAGGGGGATGGTGGGGGGGGTAGAAACGTTTATTCCCAACAGGAAGGGGGATGGTGGGGGGTAGAAACGTTTATTCCCAACAGGAAGGGTGGTGGTGGTGGGGGGTAGAAACGTTTATTCCCAACAGGAAGGGTGGTGGTGGTGGGGGGCGGGGGGGGGGGGGGTTAGAAACGTTTATTCCCAACAGGAAGGGTGGTGGTGGTGGGGGGTAGAAACGTTTATTCCCAACAGGAAGGGTGGTGGTGGTGGGGGGTAGAAACGTTTATTCCCAACAGGAAGGGTGGTGGTGGTGGGGGGTAGAAACGTTTATTCCCAACAGGAAGGGGGCGGTGGGGAGGGGGGAGGGGGGAGGGGGCGGAAACGTTTATTCCCAACAGGAAGGGGCGTGGTGATGGTTGGGGGGGGACGTTTAATCCCAACAGGAAGAGGGTGGGGTGGGGGAATGTTTATTTCCAACATGAAGGGAGGAGGGGTAGAGGGAGGGGGTGTGTGCAGGAGAAATCGATGAGGCCCGTTGTGGCTGGCCGTTATGTGCTGCACACCGGAAGCCCCCCCCCCCCCCCCCCCCCCCCCCCCCACTCACAAAACCATTCCAGAACCTGTTATTCTCATTTCTGAACATACGTTTGTTGTTTTGCAAGAACATGGATGAGTTCTCGTTAACTGTATGAGGGCAATCTCCTTATGTATGATTCTGTTAATACACCACCACCACTTGTTTCAAACGTGCACCCAGATTATATTTCATTCATGTGCTATTTCCAAACATGCTTAAAATGTGTACATGCGTAATTTCCCAAAATGCGAAAAATGTGTATGCATGATTTGCGATTTCCCAACACACAAAACGGTGTCCCTCTCAGACCCTGACAAAGGCGGGTTGTGCCCATCCTCACAAGAAAAGGAACTTCTAACATGTGTGGTCAGCACAAAACCAGCACAACCAGCCGCGGAAATTCAGTGTAAACATTCTGTCTGGGCATTTTTCAACAGTCATTTGGGAAAAAAAAAAAAACAGGTCGAACGACTTTGACAACGGCAGATGAACTGACACTGGACACAAAAGATGGGTCAGACAAAAAAATCAGGCTATTTTCTCTGTTTATTGACACGGAGGCTATTCTAAGTGAGTTTAACGATTATTTATGCGTTTATTTATTCTTTTTTTTTGTGTACAGTTTTTTTCCTCAGCCTCTCTGTCCCAATGTTCTTTCTAAGTCCGATCTATATGACCTAGACAACTACCTAAATGTTCGATTTCAAGGATGCATCTGTTCATCATACATAGGCACAAGGACACACACACACACACACACACACACACACATACGCACACACACAACGCTCGCTCGCGACTGTTCACACGGGCGGATCAAAAACAGTCTGGAGTGAGATCGCAGTTTAACTGTACAATCATCCCGGACAGTGTCTGTCTACCGCCCACCCCCTTCACACATCCACCATGCAGACAGCACAATCACTAGGTTTGCTTGGCGGCATTTGTCTCCAGTGCACAGCTTGCAACAAACCACTGTTCGGTCTCTCCACCCACCCTTCTCTTTACAATACATTATCTGGGCCCAGCCAGTCCACAGATAAACAGTAAGTACCGAGAAGTGCCCAGGGAATCAAGAAAGAAGACGATGTCCTCAGGCCTCCAACAAGTTCCATGACTCGCTCCCAGACTCCCAGTCGCCCCTTTGCTGCTCAAACAAAAAAAGGGGAAGGGATATAATAATGCAAATTTGTCCAAACTTTCCGTTGGGAAGAAAGAGAACACAAAAGTTATTTTTATACACCCTACACTCGAACGTCATGTGGTAGTTCGCTTTCTCCTGGAACGAAACACCTGATTATTTACACACACACACACACACACACAAGACATGCTAAGGACAGAAAGACAATTCTACCAAAATGTCACTTTCTTAAAGGCAGCAAAATGAGATGAAGTTCAGTGTGATTGGGGCGTCCAGAGATAGCAGGAATATTCATCAGACCAGAGATAGCAGGAATATTCATCAGACCAGAGATAGCAGGAATATTCATCAGATAATATTATTATCGAACGCCAGACGTGCCGACTGAAAACGAGACTGGGTGTAGGAATGAAAATTTTGTGAATGATCAGTCTCAAAGGGAACTCAGTAGAACATCATTTACATTGTATCTGAAGAAAAAAGAAGAATTTTCACATGACGTCCTCGCTTTAATGTTTCCATAGTTGCTGCTCCATCAGCCCTTCCTTTGCTCTCATTGAAGCGGAGCAACAGGAACAATCTTACAGTTAACAATCGTCAGAGGAATATTTGAATATCTGATACTGACTTTTCATCAACAGAACCTACAGCAATGTATGATATGGATTCACTGTAAAGCTATATCACAATTATCCTCACAGAATCGGTATCACAAATCCCGCATGGCGGATGCCCACCGACTCCGGAACTCTTGACTGGCCTGGCACTTTCCACACCGCCTTGTACATGAAGGGCTTCACGTACTTTACCATGACACATTTGTTTTACTACTCATCCTCCTCTCTCTGGTTGAAACTCTGTTCTTTCGTCCTCCAAGACAGAGGACTGTCTCTCTTTCACAACTCATCCTCCTTTCTCCAATTACAGATTTGTTCTCACGTCCTCCAAGACAGAGGACTATCTATCTTTGACAACTCATCTTCCTTTCTCCTATTACAGATCTGTTCTCCCGTCCTCCAAGACAGAGGACTATCTTTGACAACTCATCTTCCTTTCTCCTATTACAGATCTGTTCTCCCGTCCTCCAAGACAGAGGACTGTCTCTCTTTCACAACTCATCTTCCTTTCTCCTATTACAGATCTGTTCTCCCGTCCTCCAAGACTGAGAGCTGTGGGAGCCGCCAGGAAGAGACACAGACAACGTGAACAACACTGAGAGGCATGCACCTCACTGTGCACCATCCCCCACTCTTCCTGTCCTTTGACAGATTCCTGTGTGTCGCTACACGTCACCTCAACACCATGCAGCCGTCTGGGTGCACACATCTCTTGGCAGCCCGTTTTTCTGTGTTGTTATTTCCGCTGTTCCCCCTCTTAATTATGGACAGTCTGGGACGAGTTCAGCTATTTTTGGACCAATAATGCCAATGAATTCAGAGGTTTTGTTCTTTTTGTGAATAAGCGACCACCACACAAAACGGCCTCGTCTATCCATGTCCTTGTACCATTAGTGTTTAATAATAACATGCACAATAATAATAAATAATACATAGTTTTTCTGTGGCGCGATATCCAGCACCAATGCAGCTCAAAGCGTCTTACATCACCCAGATGACTATATACATGCATTAAAAAAACACTATCTGACAATGGAAAACATCCAATGTGTTCATATGAATGAAAAAGCATACTTAAGAGATGAATCAGATTATAAAAGCTATGAAGTAAATAAGGCTTAGATTAAAACAAAATGCATTTCATAGAACACACACACCTCTTCACTCCACTGTCCCCCCTCCACACTCCCCCTTCACTGTCCCCCCTCCACACACCTCCTTCACTGTCCCCCCTCCACACCCCTTCACTGTCCCCCCTCCTCACCCCCCCCCTTCACTGTCCCCCCTCCACACACCCCTTCACTGTCCCCCCTCCACACACCCCTTCACTGTCCCCCCTCCACACCCCTTCACTGTCCCCCCTCCACACCCCCCTTCACTGTCCCCCCTCCACACCCCTTCACTGTCCCCCCTCCACACACCTCCTTCACTGTCCCCCCTCCACACCCCCCTTCACTGTCCTCCCTCCTCACCCCCTTCACTGTCCCCCCTCCACACACCCCCTTCACTGTCCCCCCTCCACACCCCTTCACTGTCCCCCCTCCACACCCCCCTTCACTGTCCCCCCTCCACACCCCTTCACTGTCCCCCCTCCACACACCCCCTTCACTGCCCCCCTCCACACCCCTTCACTGTCCCCCCTCCTCACCCCCTTCACTGTCCCCCCTCCACACACCTCCTTCACTGTCCCCCTCCACACCCCCCCTTCACTGTCCCCCCTCCACACACACCCCCTTCACTGTCCCCCCTCCACCCCCCCCCCCTTCACTGTCCCCCCTCCACACACCCCCCTTCACTGTCCCCCCTCCACACCCCCCCCTTCACTGTCCCCCCTCCACACCCCCCTTCACTGTCCCCCCTCCACACACCCCTTCACTGTCCCCCCTCCACACACCCCCTTCACTGTCCCCCCTCCACACACCCCTTCACTGTCCCCCCTCCACACCCCCCTTCACTGTCCCCCCTCCACACACCCCCCCTTCACTGTCCCCCCTCCACACACACCTCCTTCACTGTCCCCCCTCCACACACCCCCCCTTCACTGTCCCCCCTCCACACACCCCTTCACTGTCCCCCCTCCACACACACCCTTCACTGTCCCCCCTCCACACACACCCCCTTCACTGTCCCCCCTCCACACACCCCTCCTTCACTGTCCCCCCTCCACACACCCCCTTCACTGTCCCCCTTCCACACTCCCCCCCTTCACTGTCCCCCCTCCACACTCCCCCTTCACTGTCCCCAATCCACACACACCCCCCTTCAATGTCCCCCCTCCACACACACCCCCTTCACTGTCCCCCCTCCACACTCCCCCTTCACTGTCCCCAATCCACACACACACCCCCCCTTCACTGTCCCCAATCCACCCCCCCCCCCCTTCACTGTCCCCAATCCACACACCCCTTCACTGTCCCCCTCAACACCCCCCCCCCCACACTTCACTGTCCCCAATCCACACACACCCCCTTCACTGTCCCCCTCCACACACCCCCCTTCACTGTCCCCCCTCCACACACCCCCATTTCACTGTCCCCCTCCACCCCCCCCTCCTTCACTGTCCCCTCCACACCCCCCCCCCTTCACTGTCCCCCTCCACATACCCCCCCTTCACTGTCCCCCCTCCACACCCCCCCTTCACTACCCCCCCTCCACACGCCTCCTTCACTGTCCCCCCTCCACACCCCCCTTCACTGTCCCCCTCCACACACCCCCCCCTTCACTGTCCCCCCTCCACACACCCCTTCACTGTCCCCCCTCCACACACCTCCTTCACTGTCCCCCCTCCAGACACCCCCTTCACTGTCCCCCCTCCAGACACCCCCCCTTCACTGTCCCCCCTCCACACACCCCTTCACTGTCCCCCCTCCACACACCTCCTTCACTGTCCCCCCTCCACAAACCCCTTCACTGTTCCCCCTCCACACCCCCCTTCACTGTCCCCCCCTCCACACACCCCTTCACTGTCCCCCTCCACACCCCCCCCTTCACTGTCCCCCCTCCACACCCCCCCCCCCTTCACTGTCCCCCCTCCACACACCCCTTCACTGTCCCCCCTCCTCACCCCCTTCACTGTCCCCCCTCCACACACCTCCTTCACTGTCCCCCCTCCACACACCCCTTCACTGTCCCCCCTCCACACACCCCTTCACTGTCCCCCTCCACCCCCCCCCCCCTTCACTGTCCCCCCTCCACACCCCCCTTCACTGTCCCCCCTCCACACACCCCCCTTCACTGTCCCCCCTCCACACACCCCCTTCACTGTCCCCCCTCCACACACCTCCTTCACTGACCCCCCTCCACACACCCCCCCTTCACTGTCCCCCCTCCACACACCTCCTTCACTGTCCCCCCCTCCACACACCTCCTTCACTGTCTCCCCTCCACACCCCTTCACTGTCCCCCCTCCACACCCCTTCACTGTCCCCCTCCACACACCCCTTCACTGTCCCCCCTCCACACACCCCTTCACTGTCCCCCTCCACACACCCCTTCACTGTCCCCCCTCCACACACCCCCCCTTCACTGTCCCCCCTTCCACACACCTCCTTCACTGTCCCCCCTCCACACCCCCCCCCCTTCACTGTCCCCCCTCCACACACCTCCTTCACTGTCCCCCCTCCACACCCCCCCCCCCCTTCACTGTCCCCCCTCCTCACCCCCTTCACTGTCCCCCTCCACACACACCCCCCTTCACTGTCCCCCTCCACACACCCCTTCACTGTCCCCCCTCCTCACCCCCTTCACTGCCCCCCACCTCCTTCACTGTCCCCCCTCCACACCCCTTCACTGTCCCCCTCCACACACCCCTTCACTGTCCCCCCTCCACACCCCTTCACTGCCCCCCACCTCCTTCACTGTCCCCCTCCACACCCCTTCACTGTCCCCCTCCACACACCCCTTCACTGTCCCCCCTCCACACCCCTTCACTGCCCCCCACCTCCTTCACTGTCCCCCCTCCACACCCCTTCACTGTCCCCCTCCACACACCCCTTCACTGTCCCCCCTCCACACCCCTTCACTGCCCCCCACCTCCTTCACTGTCCCCCCTCCACACCCCTTCACTGCCCCCCACCTCCTTCACTGTCCCCCCTCCACACACCCCCTTCACTGTCCCCCCTCCACACCCCCCCTTCACTGTCCCCCCTCCACACCCCCCCTTCACTGTCCCCCCTCCACACACCTCCTTCACTGTCCCCCCTCCACAGACCTCTTTCACTGTCCCCCCTCCACACCCCCCTTCACTGTCCCCCCTCCACACACCTCCTTCACTGTCCCCCCTCCACACCCCCCCCCCCTTCACTGTCCCCCTCCACACACCTCCTTCACTGTCCCCCCTCCAGACACCCCCTTCACTGTCCCCCCTCCAGACACCCCCCCTTCACTGTCCCCCTCCTCACCCCCTTCACTGTCCCCCCTCCACACACCCCCTTCACTGTCCCCCCTCCTCACCCCCTTCACTGTCCCCCTCCACACACCTTCACTGTCCCCCCTCCACACACACCCCCTTCACTGTCCCCCTCCACACACCTTCACTGTCCCCCCTCCACACACCTTCACTGTCCCCCCTCCACACACACCCCCTTTACTGTCCCCCCTCCACACACCCCTTCACTGACCCCCTCCACACCACACCCCTTCCCTTTGCTGGGCACCATCTCTCCCCCCCTTCACTGTCCCCCCTCCACACCACACCCCTTCCCTTTGCTGGGCACCATCTCTCCACCCCCCTTCACTGTCCCCCCTCCACACCACACCCCTTCCCTTTGCTGGGCACCATCTCTCCCCCCCCCCTTCACTGTCCCCCCTCCACACCACACCCCTTCCCTTTGCTGGGCACCATCTCTCCACGTGTCATTCCGGTCTACCGAATCCCTTCCTTTCACGACACTGTCCTGACTTTATTCCCTGACAGATCCCCCTCCCTCCCCTCCCTCCCCCCCTCCCAACCCCCTCCCCCCCTTGTCTGCCTCCCAACCTCGACACCCCCTCTCTACCCCTCTTACCCACCCCACCCCCACCCCCTCTGTGTGTGACTGTAGTCAAATAAGATGCCGACGTCACCCTTGGGTCAAGTCATGGCCACATATTAAACCCGCATCTCCATATTGGCATGCAAGCCCCGCCAAGCCATTTTGTCCATTGTTTGTCTTCTGTGTGTTTGTTTCCTGTCTCTGTGTACCTGACCATTGTTTCCTGTCTCTGTGTGTTTGTTTCCTGTCTGTGTGTGTTTGTTTCCTGTCTGTGTGTGTGTGTTTCCTGTCTGTGTGTGTGTTTGACCATTGTTTGTCTTCTCTGTTTCTGTTTCTTGTCTCTGACGTGTCAGACCATGACAACCATCCGAGGCTTTGTTTTCCCGCCAACCTCGTTCCGCACATGCCAGGAAATCCAGTCAGCTGCTGTGAGGATGACAGCAGTACAGTATGTGAAGCAAAAGGAATGAATTAATCCAATCAGCTGCTGTGAGGATGACAGCAGTACAGTATGTGAAGCAAAAGGAATGAATTAATCCAATCAGCTGCTAAAAGGATGACAGCAGTACAGTATGTGAAGCAAAAGGAATGAATTAATCCAATCAGCTGCTGTGAGGATGACAGCAGTACAGTATGTGAAGCAAAAGGAATGAATTAATCCAATCAGCTGCTGTGAGGATGACAGCAGTACAGTATGTGAAGCAAAAGGAATGAATTAATCCAATCAGCTGCTATGAGGATGACAGCAGTACAGTATGTGAAGCAGAAGGAATGAATTGAATCACTCAAAGACGTCTGGTGGATAGGAAAGTCCCCGAAAAGTGGACAGAGAGACTGGGGGGTTGGGGGGGAGGGGGTTGCTGGGGGAGGGAGGATCTGTGTAAAGACAACAGCTGCTGAGGGGTATGGGGACATCGTGGGTCCTGGGCTGACCAGACAGAATGGCTATAACAGCCTCCCGACTTCCAGACAGGAGCCACAGCTGTGCCAGAAAGGAAAACCACTTAGCTATCAACTGGAAGGGGGTGGGGGTGGTACTTGTGGAACGACGTCTGGCTGACATCGACAGGAAGCCGTTATTTATTTCACTTCATTCTTTTCTTCAGCTGAGCTCTCTCGGTACCTTGCCGCAGTTAACAAACACTTCTCCCTGGACAACACACAGTTAACAAAACACTTCCACCTAGACAACACAAAATTAACAAACACTTACCCCTGGACAACACATAGTTAACAAAACACTTCCACCTGGACAACACATAGTTGACAAAACACTTCCCCCTGGGCAACACATAACAAACACTTCCCACTGGACAACACAACATTAACAAACACTTGCCCTGGACAACAGATAACACACACTTCCTCCTGGACAACACATAGTTAACAAAACACTTCCCCCTGGACAACACACAGTTAACAAACACTTCCCCCTGGACAACACATAACAAACACTTCCCCCTGGACAACACATAGTTAACAAACACTTCCCCCTGGACAACACATAGTTAACAAAACACTTCCCCCTGGACAACACATAGTTAACAAAACACTTCCCCCTGGACAACACATAACAAACACTCCCCCTTGGACAACACATAACAAACACTTCCCTCTGGACAACACATAACAAACACTCCCCCTTGGACAACACATAACAAACACTTCCCTCTGGACAACACATAGTTAACAAACACTTCCCTCTGGACAACACATAGTTAACAAACACTTCCCCCTGGGCAACACATAGTTAACAAACACTCCCCCCCTGGACAACACAAAATTAACAAACACTCGCCCCTGGACAGCACATAACAAACACTTCTCTCTGGATAACACATAACAAATACTTCTTCCTAGACAACACATAACAAAACTTCTTCTGGACAGCACATAACAAACACTCCCCCCTGGACAACACATAACACTCACCCTTGGACAAAACACTTCCCCCTGGACAACACATAACAAAACTTCTTCTGGACAGCACATAACAAACACTTCCCCCTGGGCAACACATAACAAACACTTCCCCCTGGACAACACATAACAACCCCCCCCCCCGCCCTTGACAACACATAGTTAACAAACACTTCCATCTGGACAACACATAGTTAACAAACACTTCCCCCTGTACAACACATAATAAACACTTCCCCTGGACAGCACATAGTTAACAAACACTTCCTCCTGGACAACACATAACAAACACTCCCCCTGGACAACACATAACAAACACTCCCCCCTGGACAACACATAACAAACACTTCCCCCTGGACAACACATAACAAACACTCCCCCCTGGACAACACATAGTTAACAAACACTTCCATCTGGACAACACATAGTTAACAAACACTTCCCCCTGTACAACACATAATAAACACTTCCCCTGGACAGCACATAGTTAACAAACACTTCCCCCTGTACAACACATAATAAACACTTCCCCTGGACAGCACATAGTTAACAAACACTTCCCCCTGGACAACACATAACAAACACTCCCCCCTGGACAACACATAGTTAACAAACACTTCCCCCTGGACAACACATAACAAACACTCCCCCTGTACAACACATAATAAACACTTCCCCCTGGACAACACATAGTTAACAAACACTTCCTCCTGGACAACACATAACAAACACTCCCCCTGGACAACACATAACAAACACTCCCCCTGGACAACACATAACAAACACTCCCCCCTGGACACAGCACATAACAACCCTCCCCCCCACTGGACAACACATAACAAACACTCCCCCTGGACAACACATAACAAACACTCCCTCTGGACACAGCACATAACAACCCCCCCCCACTGGACAACACATAACAAACACTCCCTCTGGACACAGCACATAACAACCCCCTCCCCCCCCACTGGACAACACATAACAAACGCTCTTCCTGGACAACACATAATCAACAAACGCTCTCCCTGGACAACACATAATCAACAAACGCTCTCCCTGGACAACACATAATCAACAAACGCTCTCCCTGGACAACACATAATCAACAAATACTTCTCATAAGAAACCAGAAAACAACATACCAAGTCAAAACAGAAAAAGAGTTAAAAGCAGCAGTAACAACATGAAATGAAAATACAAAAACGACCAAAATAGGAAGACTTCCGAACAGGTATTAACTATGGACAGTTTGGCGTTTGCTGACAAAGCCTTCAATGCATGATGCAACTGGCCCCCAAGAGCTAATACAACGTGAACAGATAGAAACAGGATGCAACCAGCCCCTAAGAGCTAATAACGTGAACAGATAGAAACAGGATGCAACCAGCCCCCAAGACCTAATACAACGTGAACAGATAGAAACAGGATGCAACCAGCCCCTAAGAGCTAATAACGTGAACAGATAGAAACAGGATGCAACCAGCCACCAAGACCTAATACAACGTGAACAGATAGAAACAGGATGCAACCAGCCCCTAAGAGCTAATAACGTGAACAGATAGAAACAGGATGCAACCAGTCCCCAAGAGCTAATACAACGTGAACAGATAGAAACAGGATGCAACCAGCCCCCAAGACCTAATACAACGTGAACAGATAGAAACAGGATGTAACCAGCCCCTAAGAGCTAATAACGTGAGCAGACAGAAACAGGATGCAACCAGCACCCAAGAGATGTGTGGTTCGTCCGTCGGGATCGACGAGGACCATCTAGTCATCCTGGTGGTTGGTGGGTTGGGCTCTGTGGGTGCGCAGATGACTGGTCAGGCCAATCCGCGTCCGGAAGGTTCTGACACGGTGTGGTCAGGGGATGGTGGCGGCTGTCGGGGACTTGCTGGCACTGCTTTTCCTGGCCTGTCTGCGTTGCTCTGCTGCAGCGATTCTGTTGGCCTAACAGGATTTGGCGCCTTTGTGGACAGCTGAACGCCACTTTGGTCTGTCCATTGCATTCAGCTCCCATGTGTCGTGGCTGATGCTGAAGGCCTTCAGAGAAGCTTTCAGAGTGTCTTTGAAGCGCTTCTTTTGGCCTCCATGGGAGCGCTTGCCATATTGGAGTTCGCTGTACAGCAGTTTCTCGGGGAGCCGGTGGTCTGGCATGCGAACTACATGGCCTGCATCAAGATGGTGTAGATGCTGGGCAAGTTTGCACGAGTGAGCACCTCTGTGTCAGGGATCTTCTCTTGCCATTTTATGCCGAGAAGTTTTCTGAGGCTGGTGGTGTAGAAGTGGTTCAGCTTTTTGGCGTGGCGTTTGTAGACCGTCCATGATTCACATCCATAGAGCAGTGTGGTGAGAACTATGGCCTTGTATACTTTGAGCTTCGTCTCCAGGGTGATGCCTCTCCTGTTCCAAACATTCTTATGGAGTCTGCCGAAGGCAGCGCTGGCTTTGGCGAGTCTGGCATTCACCTCGTCGTCGATGACAACTGTGCGAGAGAGTGTACTGCCCAGGTATGTGAACTTGTCCACCGCGTTCAGTCGTTGCCCGTTGATGAAGATGTTTGGTTCAACGTAAGGCTTTCCTGGAGCTGGCTGGTGCATCACCTGTCTTCTTTGTGCTGATTGTGAGGCCAAAGTTGTCACAGGCAGCAGAGAACTTGTCGACACTGTGTTGCATGTCAGCTTCGGAGGCAGCGTTGAGAGCGCAGTCATCAGCAAACAGGAAGTCGTTGACAGTGTCTGTCCTCACCTTGGTTTTTGCTTGAAGCCTCCTGAGGTTAAAGAGTGAGCCATCTGTGCGGTACCTGATGCCAATGCCTACGTCAGCGTCTCTGAAGGCATCTGTCAGCATGGCTGAAAACATGAGACTGAACAGGGTGGGGGCAAGAACACACCCTTGCTTGACTCCGTTGGAGACAGGGAATGGTTCTGAAGCCTCTCCGTTGTCTTGGACTCGGGCCAGCATCCCATCGTGTAGTTGCCGTATGATGGTGATGAACTTTCTGGGGCATCCGTACTTCGCCATGATTCTCCAAAGGCCATCTCTGCTAACAGTATCGAAGGCCTTGGTCAGATCGACATAGGTGGAGTAAAGGTTGGCGTTCTGTTCCTGACACTTCTCCTGGAGCTGCCTGGCAGCAAACACCATGTCGATAGTCCCACGTTCTTTCCAGAAGCCACACTGGCTCTCTGGTAGGAGACCTTGCTCAAGGTGCGCTATGAGACGGTTGAGTAGCACTCTGGCCAGAGTCTTGCCTGCGACGGACAGCAGGGATATTCCACGATGGTTGTCACAGGCCTGACGATTTCCTTTGCGCTTGTACAGATGTATGATGGAAGCGTCTTTGAAGTCCTGTGGAACTGCCTCATGCTGCCAGATGAGCTGGAACAGCTGATGAAGCTTCTCAGTCAGCGCCATACCACCTTTTTTGTAGACCTCAGCTGGAATGGAGTCGGAGCCAGGGGCTTTGCCATTGGATAGCAGATGTATAGCTTTCTGGGTCTCCTCCAAAGTTGGAATGGCATCCAACGACACACTGACTGGCACCTGGGGGAGTCGGTCGATGGCTTCATCATTGATAGTGGAGGGGCGGTTCAGTACACTGTCAAAGTGTTCAGGCCATCTCTCAAGGATCCCGTCCTTGTCAGTGATCAGGGTAGAACCATCAGCACTGAGGAGTGGAGCAGATCCGGAGGTGCTGGGACCGTAGACTTCTTTCAAGCCGTTATAGAAGTTCTTCATGTCATTCCTGTATCTCATCAGCTTTGTTGCTCAACCAGGAATCCTGCATCTGCCGCAGCTTCAGCCGGATGGTGCTGCGTGCGCTCTTCAGTATGTCTTTCTTTGACTGTGACTTGGGATCTTCAATGTGGGCTCTGTAGGCTTGGCGTTTGTCTTCTAGCAGCTGCTTGATCTTAGTGCAGTTCTCATGAAACCAGTCTTTGTGCTTCCTGACAGAAGGCCCCAGGCACTCCATGGCAGTGTTGTACACCGTCTCATGCAGTGCGCCCCATGCTGCCTCCACATTCTGGTTGTCCAGCACGGTGGACTCAAGGCGTTCCTCCAGAGTGTCAACAAAGCTCTGCTTGATGTTGCCTAGCTCCAGCTTGTTGACATTCAGGCGTTTGAGTGCTTTCATGCCCTGAGGCCGTCTCTTGGGCTGGATGCGGAGGTTGAGCTTGGAGACGATAAGGCGGTGGTCTGTCCAGCACTCGGCGCCGCACATGGCCCTCGTGACTCGTACGTCCTGCCTGTCCCTCTTCCTGACGATGACAAAGTCGATGAGATGCCAATGCCCAGAGCGAGGATGCATCCGTGACGTCCTGTTACGGGTAGGGAGGCAGAAGATGGTGTTTGTGATAAGAAGGTCGTGCTCAGCACATGTCTGGAGAAGTAGTTGGCCATTGCTGTTACAGTTACCAACCCCATGCTTCCCAATCACTCCTTCCCAGGAGGTGCTGTCACAACCAACTCTCGCGTTAAAGTCACCAAGAATGATGAGCTTGTCTGCGTTGGGAACAGTGGTGATGACAGCGTTCAGGTCCTCATAGAACTTGTCCTTGATCTCATCTGCGTTGATCATGGTTGGCGCGTAGGCGCTGACAATGGTGGTAAACTTCCTCCCGTTGCATATAGGGAGTTTCATCGTCATCAGGCGATCGTTCACTCCTTTCGGGGGGCCAGCCAGCTTGCCAACGAGGGTTGTCTTCACTGCAAAGCCAACTCCAGCCTCACGTCTCTCTTCAGGTCCGCGACCACTCCAAAAGAAGGTGTAGCCTGCGCCTCGCTCACAGAGTTCGCCTTCTTCTGCCAGTCTGGTCTCACTTAAGGCAGCGATGTCGATGTTGTACCTGGCTAGTTCACTTGCAATGAGTGCTGTGCGTCTCTGTGGTTTGTCCGAGTCGCCTCTGTCCAGAAGCGTACGCACGTTCCATGTGGCAATGGTCAATGGGGTGCTCCTTGTTTTCTTCTTTCTTTCCTTTGTGTGTCGACCGCTTGAGTAGGGTCCCCGTCAGCCGCGGTATGCTGACTAGGGTGGTGTGGAGAGGGAATGTTTAGGGCACCTTTTCTAGCCCCTTCCTCATGCCATGGAGGTGAGCAGTACTGTCCTGAAGAGGGCTGCTCAGTCGCTCAGGGGGCTGCCGATCTCCACCGCTGCTCCAGTCGGTGAAAAACGACCCTATGGCCTGAGCCGCCTGTGTGCAGGTCCGCGGCTACGACTGCCAGTGTACCCACACCCGTCGCTTCGTCGCTCGCCCGTCGCCACAGGGCTTGGGGAAAATGATGGTATGGGATGAAGGATGACTGATGACTTGCGCGATGACTTTGTTTATAGTGAGGAGGAGTTGCGCACCATCGACCTCACTCTCTTGTCCGAGACCATCTGTATCCAGTGGCAAGACGAGGTTAAGACGACTGGAGATGGAAACGGATGCAGTGGATGACCAGGATGTCCTATGTGCCTCATCCTGCCCTCAGCACTCCACAGTGCTCTGCTGCAACCGCCTTACTCTCCGTTGAACCATGAAGGTCTCTTCCGCAGAGTCCGCCGGATCCAGTCTTCACATGCTTGGGTAGGCAAGCCCTAACTCACCGAGGGTTTGAGACCCATCGGCTACCCTCACCTAGTTTAGCCAACCTGTAAAAGCCGTTGCCCGGGGGTTGGGCGCTGCCGCATGCTAGCAGCTTCTAGGACCCATAGGTGAGAGCTGGGTGCCGGTGGGGACCAACAGAGGGCGAACCACTCCCGGAAGAGCGTGACAAGCCCCCCCTCTAGAGGTACTACCCCTCCCGTGCACCCCCTAACCCCCAAGAGATAATACAACGTGAACAGACAGAAACAGGATGCAACCAGCCCCCAAGACCTAATACAACGTGCACAGACAGAAACAGGATGCAACCAGCCCCTAAGAGCTAATAACGTGAACAGACAGAAACAGGATGCAACCAGCCCCCAAGACCTAATAACGTGAACAGACACACAGAAACAGGATGCAACCAGCCCCTAAGAGCTAATAACGTGAACAGACAGAAACAGGATGCAACCAGCCCCCAAGACCTAATAACGTGAACAGACAGAAACAGGATGCAACCAGCCCCCAAGACCTAATACAACGTGAACAGACAGAAACAGGATGCAACCAGCCCCCAAGACCTAATACAACGTGAACAGACAGAAACAGGATGCAACCAGTCCCCAAGACCTAATACAACGTGAACAGACAGAAACAGGATGCAACCAGCCCCCAAGACCTAATACAACGTGAACAGACAGAAACAGGATGCAACCAGTCCCCAAGACCTAATACAACGTGAACAGACAGAAACAGGATGCAACCAGCCCCCAAGACCTAATACAACGTGAACAGACAGAAACAGGATGCAACCAGTCCCCAAGACCTAATACAACGTGAACAGACAGAAACAGGATGCAACCAGCCCCCAAGACCTAATAACGTGAACAGACAGAAACAGGATGCAACCAGCCCCCAAGACCTAATACAACGTGAACAGACACACAGAAACAGGATGCAACCAGTCCCCAAGACCTAATACAACGTGAACAGACAGAAACAGGATGCAACCAGCCCCCAAGACCTAATACAACGTGAACAGACAGAAACAGGATGCAACCAGCCCCCAAGACCTAATAACGTGAACAGACAGAAACAGGATGCAACCAGCCCCCAAGACCTAATAACGTGAACAGACAGAAACAGGATGCAACCAGCCCCCAAGACCTAATACAACGTGAACAGACACACAGAAACAGGATGCAACCAGCCCCCAAGACCTAATACAACGTGAACAGACAGAAACAGGATGCAACCAGCCCCCAAGACCTAATAACGTGAACAGACACACAGAAACAGGATGCAACGAGTCCCCAAGACCTAATACAACGTGAACAGACAGAAACAGGATGCAAGCAGCCCCCAAGACCTAATACAACGTGAACAGACACACAGAAACAGGATGCAACCAGCCCCCAAGACCTAATACAACGTGAACAGACAGAAACAGGATGCAACCAGCCCCCAAGACCTAATACAACGTGAACAGACACACAGAAACAGGATGCAACCAGTCCCCAAGACCTAATACAACGTGAACAGACAGAAACAGGATGCAACCAGCCCCCAAGACCTAATACAACGTGAACAGACAGAAACAGGATGCAACCAGCCCCCAAGACCTAATACAACGTGAACAGACACACAGAAACAGGATGCAAGCAGCCCCCAAGACCTAATACAACGTGAACAGACACACAGAAACAGGACAGACAGCACAGTACCATCTTCTCCCCCCAAATCACACAGACTGTGCACAGTGCGCGTCAGTGAAACCAACCACCACCCTCTCCCCCCACTTCCCCTTCCTGCTTCTGTCTGCTTCTGTAACTCTCTCCCCCAACCCCACTCCTCAACAATCCGTTTATTATCTGACCAAATGTCAGCATTTCCTTGGGAGACTTCGTCTGCAGTACTTTACCTCTTCATCATCTTCAATGGTGTAACATCTTCTTGTGGTATGTTGCCCATCATCTGCCTGATCTGTTCTTCACCTTGCTTCCCGTCCCATGTCCCGCCTTGTGGATAATGTGCGTCATTAACAGAAAGAGTGATCAACGAACGAACGGCTTGATCAACGAACGAACGGCTTGATAATGTGCGTCATTAACAGAAAGAGCGATCAACGAACGAACGGCTGGATAATGTGCGTCATTAACAGAAAGAGCGATCAACGAACGAACGGCTGGATAATGTGCGTCATTAACAGAAAGAGCGATCAACGAACGAACGGCTGGATAATGTGCGTCATTAACAGAAAGAGCGATCAACGAACGAACGGCTGGATAATGTGCGTCATTAACAGAAAGAGCGATCAACGAACGAACGGCTGGATAATGTGCGTCATTAACAGAATGAGCGATCAACGAACGAACGGCTTGATCAACGAACGAACGGCTGGATAATGTGCGTCATTAACAGAAAGAGCGATCAACGAACGAACGGCTTGATCAACGAACGAACGGCTGGATAATGTGCGTCATTAACAGAAAGAGTGATCAACGAACGAACGGCTGGATAATGTGCGTCATTAACAGAAAGAGTGATCAACGAACGAACGGCTGGATAATAAGCGTCATTAACAGAAAGAGCGATCAACGAACGAACGGCTGGATAATGTGCGTCATTAACAGAATGAGTGATCAACGAACGAACGGCTGGATAATGTGCGTCATTAACAGAATGAGTGATCAACGAACGAACGGCTGGATAATGTGCGTCATTAACAGAAAGAGCGATCAACGAACGAACGGCTGGATAATGTGCGTCATTAACAGAATGAGTGATCAACGAACGAACGGCTGGATAATGTGCGTCATTAACAGAATGAGTGATCAACGAACGAACGGCTGGATAATGTGCGTCATTAACAGAATGAGTGATCAACGAACGGCTGGATAATGTGCGTCATTAACAGAATGAGTGATCAACGAACGAACGGCTGGATAATGTGCGTCATTAACAGAAAGAGTGATCAACGAACGGCTGGATAATGTGCGTCATTAACAGAATGAGTGATCAACGAACGAACGGCTGGATAATGTGCGTCATTAACAGAAAGAGTGATCAACGAACGGCTGGATAATGTGCGTCATTAATTGATTGATATGGATACATTAACAGAATGAGTGATCAAGAGACTCGAAGACAACGAACGAACGGCAGTGGAGCCAGTGCAATCTTGCCTCATAAGTTGAGAGTCATTATCCTTTACGAAAGAGTAATCTGTAAATCAGTTCCCATTGCAGTAGAGAGCCCATTGACCATACAGCTCCCACTTTGTTGCTGGCCCAGCTGTAAGCTGTATATCTGATACTGGTCACATTGTGGATAGAATCAGGCAAACAGCTGCAGAAACTAAAGACAGAGAGGCAAAGAAGGAAACCTCTGGACGTCTTCTGTGAACACACTTTCAGGAGAGTGGCTAGCACCAGTTTTCGTGTTTGAGATGTGATGGGCCAGTATCTGGACATCCACACCTCAACGAACTAAAGGCATCCACAAACATCTGTGCTTTGCCTGTTTTGAAAAGATCAACATTTGAATCAACGATTGTTTACTACCCGACCAAAGTGTTTTTCTCACTGAAACGCTCAAAACAGACTCGATCAAAACCACCCCACTCCAATCGAACCCTACACATATTGAATCTCTTATGTCCACTCACTCCTTATTGAACACACCCTTCATCACTTCTACCACGTGGATGGCGATCAATAGTCACCGCGTGGCGCGCTGACTCGCACACTATTTATCCTTGACCTTGCTCCACCCCCACCCCAATGCCTCTCTTCCCGGATAGGGTCGAGATGGGGTGATTGAATCTTCAAAGCTGATGGCGCCCCGATTGACAGGGGAGAGAACCTCTTGAAGCTGTCAGCATTGTGACTGACAGGCGGCCATTACGGCTGAGATGGGAGAGCCAGAGACAGTAAGTGTGCAAATGACGTTCATGGTGAGAAGTATTCAGCACACGGTAAGTGTGCAAATGACGTTCATGGTGTGAAGTATTCAGCACACGGTAAGTGTGCAAATGACGTTCATGGTGTGAAGTATTCAGCACACGGTAAGTGTGCAAATGACGTTCATGGTGTGAAGTATTCAGCACACGGTAAGTGTGCAAATGACGTTCATGGTGTGAAGTATTCAGCACACGGTAAGTGTGCAAATGACGTTCATGGTGTGAAGTATTCAGCACACGGTAAGTGTGCAAATGACGTTCATGGTGTGAAGTATTCAGCACACGGTAAGTGTGCAAATGACGTTCATGGTGTGAAGTATTCAGCACACGGTAAGTGTGCAAATGACGTTCATGGTGAGAAGTATTCAGCACACAGTAAGTGTGTGTAAAAAGTGCTGTTTTCTTGTTGTGGTTCGATTCTATTCCAAGAGAGAGAGGGGAGTTATGCAGGGGGATATAGGATCAACTAATCATGCACTCACTCACTCTCTCCTCACATCAATAGCAGGGCCACATGGAGTGGTTTTTATAGAGTGTTTACTTTTACAATATATATGGGAAATCAGCACACACACTAAGCAGTTCACCTTACTTAGCAAAAGCAACACACACTAAGGCAGCACACACTGCCTACTTCAAGTACTTCCTACAAGCAGCGCAAAGTAAAAAGTTCACCCTACACCTAAAGCAGCACCTATAAGCAGCACACCTGGAACACAAACACACAACCAAAACCCAGGTCAGGTAAAATCTCAAAATATCCTGACATCGCTGACATGAAAGGCCTATACCCTCTCAGCACCTTTCATCACATGTCCACCAGTATGCACTCCTCTCACGCATAGATCTATGTGAGGAAATACAAGCTTCATCAAGCTTACCTGCCACCAGCAGATTTAGGCCAGTCCTTCTCTCAGTGGGTAGCTTTCACACATTAACCCCTTTTCTTTCCACAAGCCACAAGATCAACTTAAACTGGCTGTTCACTGACACAAACATAGTTTCCCAACATAACTAAGTTATCAACATAACATAAAACCATTACAAGTCATGTACTCACAGCCCAACAAGGATTTCCTTGTTCCTCACATCACTGATCAGTCAGTCACCCTGTGTCAGTCAGTTCTTCTGGGAGACAGCTAAGAACTGGCTGCGCTGACTGGTTTTATCTCTTCCCACAACATACTGTGCATACTAATCCATGCTACAATACTCACTCCCCCAACTAGCTGAACTGAAATAACCAATCTTTGCTTGTCCTAATGACGCTATGTGAATGACTGACAGATTCACTGCTTAATCCCAATTCGTCCAATTCAACAGAATGATCTGATTCGCTACAATTCAACCCACTTGTCTATACACATTCTATGATGACAAGTTCACCCGTTTACGTTTATGTCACAAAGAGATTGGGGAGACAGGACAATACAACTCTGGGCCTCTTAGCCGGCTTGATCAAAGTTCGCATTAGCATAAATTCTCACTAGCTTACGTTCTGAAGTCCCGCCATCTAGCTCAGCCCTGTTTGTGAACGGGGAGACGGGGAACGACATGAAAGACAGGCCGCCACACGGGATGTTCCAACATGCCGTGCTCGTCTGTTTCGAACACGGGAATTGTGGCAGACATCATGTAACTGCACGTATTCCTATAGCTGGGGCCGGTGACGCGGTGTCGCGGACCAAAGGCGGCGACTAGGGAGTAGGGGTGAGGAGGGAGGGTGGTGCGGGTGTCGGCAGAAGAAGGGGGTGGGGGGGGGGCGAAGGGATGGGGAGGAAAGGGAGACAGAGTGCCGGTAGTGGGGGGTGACACTGCTGACACACTATAACATGTGCAAATGACGTTCATGGTGAGAAGTATTCAGCACACAGTAAGTGTGCAAATGACGTTCATGGTGAGAAGTATTCAGCACACAGTAAGTGTGCAAATGACGTTCATGGTGAGAAGTATTCAACACACAGTAAGTGTGCAAATGACGTTCATGGTGAGAAGTATTCAGCACACAGTAAGTGCAAAGTGACGTTCATGGTGAGAAGTATTCAGCACACGGTAAGTGCAAAGTGACGTTCATGGAGGGAAGTATTCGGCACTTGTGTCACATATCACACATTGTGTGTGTAAAGCACAGCCAATTGTGTCACATATTTCACATTGTGTGTCTAAAGCGCAGCCAATTGTGTCACATATCACACATTGTGTGTGTCAAGCACAGCCAATTGTGTCACATATCACACATTGTGTGTGTAAAGCACAGCCAATTCGGCACTTGTGTCACATATCACACATTGTGTGTGTAAAGCACAGCCAATTGTGTCACATATCACACACTGTGTGTGTAAAGCACAGCCAATTGTGTCACATATCACACATTGTGTGTGTAAAGCACAGCTAATTGTGTCACATATCACACACTGTGTGTGTAAAGCACAGCCAATTGTGTCACATATCACACACTGTGTGTGTAAAGCACAGCCAATTGTGTTATATATCACACACTGTGTGTGTAAAGCACAGCCAATTGTGTCACATATCACACACTGTGTGTGTAAAGCACAGCCAATTCGGCACTTGTGTTACATATCACACACTGTGTGTGTAAAGCACAGCCAATTGTGTCACATAACACACATTGTGTGTTTAAAGCACAGCCAATTGTGTCACATATCACACACTGTGTGTGTAAAGCACAGCCAATTGTGTCACATATCACACACTGTGTGTGTAAAGCACAGCCAATTCCCAACGGACCCTGCATCAACAACACAACAGAGAAGAAGAAGAAGAAGAAGAAGAATGGAACAGGGTGGTCAGCTTGTCTGTCAGCACCTCGCCTCCATACTTGTAGATGTCGGCCTGGATTCCATCTGCTCCTGGTGCTTTTCCTGACATTGTCACTACTCCCCTTCCCAAACACACTCACCACTCCCCTCCCCAAACACACTCACCACTCCCCCCCCAAACACACTCACCACTCCCCTCCCCAAACACACTCACCACTCCCCCCCCCAAACACACTCCTACCTCACCACTCCCCTCCCCAAACACACTCACCACTCCCCTCCCCAAACACACTCACCACTCCCCCCCCCAAACACACTCCTACCTCACCACTCCCCTCCCCAAACACACTCACCACTCCCCTCCCCAAACACACTCACCACTCCCCCCCCCCAAACACACTCCTACCTCACCACTCCCCCCCCCAAACACACTCACCACTCCCATCCCCAAACACACTCCCCACTCCCCGCCCTACACTCACCACTCCCCTCCCCAAACACACTCCTACCTCACCACTCCCCTCCCCAAACACACTCACCACTCCCCTCCCCACACTCAAAACTCCCCTCCCCAAACACACTCCTACCTCACCACTCCCCTCCCCAAACACACTCCCCACTCCCCTCCCCACACTCACCACTCCCCTCCCCAAACACACTCCTACCTCACCACTCCCCTCCCCAAACACACTCCCCACTCCCCTCCCCACACTCCCCACTCCCCTCCCCACTCCCCTCCCCAAACACACTCCCCACTCCCCTCCCCAAACACACGCCCCACTCCCCTCCCCAAACACACTCCTACCTCATCACTCCCCTCCCCAAACACACTCCCCACTCCCCTCCCCAAACACACTCCCCACTCCCCTCCCCAAACACACTCCTACCTCATCACTCCCCTCCCCAAACACACTCCTACCTCATCACTCCCCAAACACACTCACCTCCCGAAACACACTCACACCTCACCGATCACAGTACTGGGTTGGGAAACCCAACAGCAGTCAGCGCGGACACTTTCCTCCGGCACTACAATTATCCCGGACCTTGTAGCTGACACCCCGTCCTTTGTCTCCACATGAACAGTCAGTTAGTCTCCGGGCCCGACAGCATCTGGCAGGAGAGGGCGGTATCATTCCGACACCTTCTGTGGTGAGGGCGGTATCATTCCGACACCTTCTGTGGTGAGGGCGGTATCATTCCGACACCTCCTTCTGTAGAGAGGGCGGTATCATTCCGACACCTCCTTCTGTAGAGAGGGCGGTATCATTCCGACACCTCCTTCTGTGGAGAGGGCGGTATCATTCCGACACCTTCTTCTGTGGAGAGGGCGGTATCATTCCGACACCTCCTTCTGTGGAGAGGGCGGTATCATTCCGACACCTCCTTCTGTAGAGAGGGCGGTATCATTCCGACACCTCCTTCTGTGGAGAGGGCGGTATCATTCCGACACCTCCTTCTGTGGAGAGGGCGGTATCATTCCGACACCTCCTTCTGTGGAGAGGGCGGTATCATTCCTACACCTTCTGTGGAGAGGGCGGTATCATTCCCACACCTCCTGTGGAGAGGGCGGTATCATTCCTACACCTTCTGTGGAGAGGGCGGTATCATTCCTACACCACCTTCTGTGGAGAGGGCGGTATCATTCCTACACCTTCTGTGGAGAGGGCGGTATCATTCCTACACCTCCTGTGGAGAGGGCGGTATCATTCCCACATCTTCTGTAGAAAGGGCGGTATCATTCCCACACCTCCTGTGGAGAGGGCGGTATCATTCCTACACCACCTTCTGTGGAGAGGGCGGTCTCATTCCCACATCTTCTGCAGAGAAGGCGGTATCATTCCTACACCTTCTGTGGAGAGGGCGGTATCATTCCCACACCTCCTGTGGAGAGGGCGGTATCATTCCCACACCTCCTTCTGTGGAGAGGGCGGTATCATTCCCACACCTTCTGTGGAGAGGGCGGTATCATTCCCACACCTCCTGTGGAGAGGGCGGTATCATTCCTACACCACCTTCTGTGGAGAGGGCGGTCTCATTCCCACATCTTCTGCAGAGAAGGCGGTATCATTCCTACACCTTCTGTGGAGAGGGCGGTATCATTCCCACACCTCCTGTGGAGAGGGCGGTATCATTCCCACACCTCCTTCTGTGGAGAGGGCGGTATCATTCCCACACCTCCTTCTGTGGAGAGGGCGGTATCATTCCCACACCTCCTTCTGTGGAGAGGGCGGTATCATTCCCACACCTCCTGTGGAGAGGGTGGTATCATTCCCACACCTCCTTCTGTGGAGAGGGCGGTATCATTCCCACACCGTCTGTGGAGAGGGCGGTATCATTCCCACACCTTCTGTGGAAGGGCGGTATCATTCCCACACCTTCTGTGGAAGGGCGGTATCATTCCTACACCTTCTGTGGAGAGGGCGGTATCATTCCCACACCTCCTGTGGAGAGGGCGGTATCATTCCCACACCTCCTGTGGAGAGGGCGGTATCATTCCCACACCTCCTTCTGTGGAGAGGGCGGTATCATTCCCACACCTCCTTCTGTGGAGAGGGCAGTATCATTCCCACACCTCCTGTGGAGAGGGTGGTATCATTCCCACACCTCCTTCTGTGGAGAGGGCGGTATCATTCCCACACCGTCTGTGGAGAGGGCGGTATCATTCCCACACCTTCTGTGGAAGGGCGGTATCATTCCCACACCTTCTGTGGAAGGGCGGTATCATTCCCACACCTTCTGTGGAGAGGGCGGTATCATTCCCACACCTCCTGTGGAGAGGGCGGTATCATTCCCACACCTCCTTCTGTGGAGAGGACGGTATCATTCCCACACCTCCTTCTGTGGAGAGGGCGGTATCATTCCCACACCTCCTGTGGAGAGGACGGTATCATTCCCACACCTCCTTCTGTGGAGAGGGCGGTATCATTCCCTTCTGTGGAGAGGGCGGTATCATTCCCACACCTCCTGTGGTGAGGGCGGTATCATTCCCACACCTCCTTCTGTGGAGAGGGCGGTATCATTCCCACACCTCCTTCTGTGGAGAGGGCGGTATCATTCCCACACCTTCTGTGGAGAGGGCGGTATCATTCCTACACCACCTTCTGTGGAGAGGGCGGTATCATTCCCACACCTCCTGTGGAGAGGGCGGTATCATTCCCACACCTCCTTCTGTGGAGAGGGCGGTATCATTCCCACACCTGTGGTGAGGGCGGTATCATTCCCACACCTCCTTCTGTGGAGAGGGCGGTATCATTCCCACACCTCCTGTGGAGAGGGCGGTATCATTCCCACACCTCCTTCTGTGATGGAAAGACAGTGGGAGCAGCGGGCGTCCAATGGAGGACATGGGAGTGACTTGGTCCATGAAGGGCTGGCTGCTTGAACCTAACACAACAGATGTCAGGACAGTGACATTTGGACTTTCAAGGTTTTTTTCAAATAATTTTTCATGAGTCATCAACTGCAGATACAACTCGCATCAAATGTCAGTCTTACATGAAGGTGATCACTGATTTAAATGGAGAAGGGTGTGTCTTGACTGAAAGAACTGGTGCATCTCTGCAGTCAAAACCAACTCCGTGTTTGCACAGACTTGTCACTCCCCATGTCAGCGTGATATCAACATAAGACCATGACAAACAACCATCATGCGTAAGTTTGGTCAGTAAATTTGTGTTTGGTATCATTCAGCACCATTACATGAAGCGAGGGCTGTTTGGTGTGTTCAGATAGTGATATGGAGGCACTCTCACAGCACACATCAATAACGGTTACAGACCGCTAAAATCCTCCCAACTGGTAGTCACTGAACGCCCTGTGCTGTTGCTGGGGAAATCGATGGACATGTACGAGTAAACTTGGGCAGTTTGTCTTGCTGAAGGTGGCACAAAAAGGAGAGAGAGAGGGAGAGAGAGAGAGAGAGAGAGAGAGAGACAGAGACAGAGACAGAGACAGAGGGAGGGAGAGACAGACAGACAGACAGACAGAAACAGAGACAGACAGATGGACAGACAGAGACAGACATACAGACAGACAGACAAACAGAGAGAGACGACGGACAAACAGACGGACAGACAGAGACAGACAGATAGATAGATAGATAGAGAGAGAGAGAGAGAGAGAGAGAGAGAGAGAGAGAGAGAGAGAGAGAGAGAATGAATGAATGAATGAATGAATGAATGAATGAATCTTTATTTTACAACGGTGAAGACATTCGCACTTTGGCCGACTTATATATCTGCCGTTGTTCAAAGAGACACACAAACACATACGCATAAATGTTGTCATACTTAACACATGTATAATGTACAAGTATAACACAGCGTCAAACTGAGGGACACAACATCGCTCACATCTGTACGGAACGGAAGCGAGTAACACACACACACACG
>NC_134900.1:40400052-40412552 GCF_041734735.1 Babylonia areolata
ACATGCCTCCCCCCACAGAGATGGGAATTCCAACAACAGTTAGCGGCCACATGCCTCCCCCCACAGAAATGGGAACTCCAACAACAGTTAGCGGCCACATGCCTCCCCCCACAGAGATGGGAATTCCAACAACAGTTAATGGTCACATGCCTCCCCCCCACAGAGATGGGAATTCCAACAACAGTTAGCGGCCACATGCCTCCCCCCCCCCACAAAGATGGGAATTCCAACAACAGTTAGCGGCCACATGCCTCCACCCACAGAGATGGGAATTCCAACAACAGTTAATGGTCACATGCCTCCCCCCCACAGAGATGGGAATTCCAACAACAGTTAGCAGCCACATGCCTCCCCCTCACAGAGATGGGAATTCCAACAACAGTTGATGGCCACATGCCTCCCTCCCCCACAGGGATGGGAATTCCAACAACAGTTGGTGGCCACATGCCTCCCTTCCCCCCCTCCCCCACAGAAATGGGAATTCCAAAAACAGTTAGCGGCCACATGCCTCCCCCCACAGAGATGGGAATTCCAACAACAGTTAGCAGCCACATGCCTCCCCCGCACAGAGATGGGAATTCCAACAACAGCTGATGGCCACATGCCTCCCCCCACAGAGATGGGAATTCCAACAACAGCTGATGGCCACATGCCTCCCCCCCACAGAGATGGGAATTCCAACAACAGCTGATGGCCACATGCCTCCCCCCACAGAGATGGGAATTCCAACAACAGCTGATGGCCACATGCCTCCCCCCCACAGAGATGGGAATTCCAACAACAGTTAGCAGCCACATGCCTCCCCCGCACAGAGATGGGAATTCCAACAACAGTTTCAGTTTCAGTTGCTCAAGGAGGCGTCACTGCGCTCGGACAAACCATATACGCTACACCACATCTGCCAAGCAGATGCCTGACCAGCAGCGTAACCCAACGCGCTTAGTCAGGCCTTGAAAAAAAAAAAGAAAAAAAAAAGGGGGGGGAATAAATAAGAGATAAGCTTACATAAATAAATAAATAAATAAATAAATAATAATTATAATATAGAAAAAGGTAGTAGTAATAATAATAGTAATACTAATAAAATGATAATAATAAAAAATAAATAAATAAATAAATAAGACAACAATGGTGATAATTAAGCGAATGAATGTAAAATATGACGACACACATTCACACATACACCCACACATGCATAACAGAAATGCACCAAACATGCAGTTTCACAGATATGAAAGTACAGTCAAATACATATAAACGTACATGAGCTCCAACACACACACACACACACACATTACCTTGCACCTCCTCCAACCCCCTCCTCCACACACTCATTTCTAGCCTACGTATCGCAGCTTCCACGGCACACACACACACACACACACACACACACACACACGCACGCAAACACACACTCACAGAGATGAACACTTACTTGTACAAGCACACACATATACGCCCATATCTCCCACCCCCAACCCCCACACATATATACAAAGATATATATATATATATATATATATATATATATATATATATATACACACACACCCGTACACAGATCTCTCCTGACACTTGTGTACACTTACCCTCTCGCGCATTCACAAACGCACTCAAAGGCACAGGCCCACACATCCACACAAACACACACATACACACACGCACAGAGGCTGCCAAGAGGGATGGGAAAAGATCTCTGATGCCAAGAACGTGGCGTCTAGTGTGTTGCTCAGTCTATTGTATTTGGAAAGGCCCACAGAGACTCTGTTCCGTTTTGAAGAAATTTGCGCAATGTTGGTTTGGAAATGATGCCGATATTTGTTTGATTTGCAAAGCATCGTGCTCTACCTTTCATGTTAGACTTTCGGCCGCTCCCTCTCTCTGCTTTTATTTCTTTGAGGCGATCGATGGTGTGATGGCCTTGTACCTGTTCTTTTTGGTAGTCTTTGACTTTTCTGAGGATTTCCGATTTTCCTAGATGTAGGCCGCTCGTTGGTGTTGCGTTACCAGCAAGTCTGTCAGCTCGCTCATTTCCCTTAACACCTGCATGTCCCGGGCAGTATGACCATGTGAGTTTTTTAATCTGAAAGTTGCGCATTGCCTTATGCCACTCTGGGCTTCCCATTCCGTTTTCAATTTTCTGTATGAGGTTCATTGAGTCGGTTAGAATCATGGCATGTTGGTTTCCGGGCGTATGGATGGACGATAGCCACTGGAGGGCATGTGTCGCAGCTTCAACTTCCATCGTTAGGCTGGAGGTTGTGACTTTGTAGGCAGCATTCTCTTCCCAAATTGTTTTTCCATTTTGTTTCGCAGTGAATCCCCAACCAGACTGGTCTTTGGTGACTGAGCCATCTGTGTATATGATGATGTCCTCTTCTTTACTGTTTTCTTCTATGAGTAGCTTCACTTCCGCATCTGTTTTGCCCTCTGGCCATTCCCGACAATGTCTTCCTAGAGTGGGTGAAATGACTGTGTTGAATAGATGGTTGAGGTTTTTGGGGTTTTTCTCCCATTCTTTTGTTTCTTTCAGGTCTTGTAGTCGGCATACTAGCTGGATTGTGTCTTCTGCTTGTCCCATCCATGATCTTCCTCGTCCTAGACGGCTGCCTTTTGGTTCTTTGACTGCGTCATGCAGTGGGTTTTGAGGGTTTTCTAATGCTTTGAAGTAGGTCTTGACCTGTTCTAACTTGTTTCTGGCCTGTACTGAAGGAAGGTCAAGCAGGTATCGCATGGTTTCTGTGGGCGTGTCTTTTGTTGTTCCAAGGATCAGCCTCATAGCTTCATTTTGTATTTCTAATTTTAGGAGGTTGCTTTGAGACGGTGTTGTAAGCCCAAGTCCGTAGTCGATCACGCTGAGGACGAGTGATTGGTATAGCAGGAAGAGGTGGCGTTGTTCAATTCCTTTGGTTGCCATTGCTTTTAAGACTGAAAGGCCCTTTTTGCATTTGAGAACAGTATTTTCCGTATGTTTTCTGAAGGTCAGCATCCTGTCGAAGTGTATTCCTAGGTAGCGTAGGCATTCAGTTTTCTCAATTTGAATTCCATCGAATGACACAGAAGGTGGTGATTTGCTTGCGGTTTTGTTGTTAAGGGTGCACAGCAACGTTTGGGCTTTCGCTGGATTGATGGAAGATCCTGTGTCTTTGCACCATTGAGCAATATTGTTTAGTTGTTTCTGGACGGCTTTAGTTCTTTCCTCAGCATCTTTCGAAGTTTTGAAGACCAGGCCATCATCCGCAAGGGTAAGCACCCAACAACAGCTGATGGCCACATGCCTCCCCCCACAGAGATGGGAATTCCAACAACAGCTGATGGCCACATGCCTCCCCCCCACAGAGATGGGAATTCCAACAACAGTTAGCAGCCACATGCCTCCCCCGCACAGAGATGGGAATTCCAACAACAGCTGATGGCCACATGCCTCCCCCAACACAGATGGGAATTCCAACAGTTGGTGGCCACATGCCTCCCTCCCCCCACCCCCACAGAAATGGGAATTCCAACAACAGTTAGCGGCCACAAGCCTCCCTCCCCCCCTCCCCCACAGAGATGGGAATTCCAACAACAGTTAGTGGCCACATGCCTCTGGCACTGCCAATATCCTGGACCTGCAGCCTGACACACCGTCCCAAGATGTATGGTCGGCGGGTGATTTAGTCTCCCGGATCGATAGCATCAGAGGGTGAAAGAGTGGAGGGTTCCCACATTGTGGGTGGGGGAGTAGAGAGGGACGGTCAGGACAGCGGCTGTCAGCTGAGGGATGTGGGACTGTCGTGTGTGACTGTGACCATCAGGACAGCACAGGTGTCGTGTGTGACTGTGACCATCAGGACAGCACAGGTGTCGTGTGTGACTGTGACCATCAGGACAGCACAGGTGTGTGTGACTGTGACCATCAGGACAGTACAGGTGTGTGTGACTGTGACCATCAGGACAGTACAGGTGTGTGTGACTGTGACCATCAGGACAGTACAGGTGTGTGTGACTGTGACCATCAGGACAGTACAGGTGTCGTGTGTGACTGTGACCATCAGGACAGCACAGGTGTGTGTGACTGTGACCATCAGGACAGCACAGGTGTCGTGTGTGACTGTGACCATCAGGACAGCACAGGTGTCGTGTGTGACTGTGACCATCAGGACAGCACAGGTGTGTGTGACTGTGACCATCAGGACAGCACAGGTGTCGTGTGTGACTGTGACCATCAGGACAGCACAGGTGTCGTGTGTGACTGTGACCATCAGGACAGCACAGGTGTGTGTGACTGTGACCATCAGGACAGCACAGGTGTGTGTGACTGTGACCATCAGGACAGCACAGGTGTGTGTGACTGTGACCATCAGGACAGTACAGGTGTGTGTGACTGTGACCATCAGGACAGCACAGGTGTGTGTGACTGTGACCATCAGGACAGTACAGGTGTCGTGTGTGACTGTGACCATCAGGACAGTACAGGTGTCGTGTGTGACTGTGACCATCAGGACAGCACAGGTGTGTGTGACTGTGACCATCAGGACAGCACAGGTGTGTGTGACTGTGACCATCAGGACAGCACAGGTGTCGTGTGTGACTGTGACCATCAGGACAGTACAGGTGTGTGTGACTGTGACCATCAGGACAGTACAGGTGTCGTGTGTGACTGTGACCATCAGGACAGCACAGGTGTCGTGTGTGACTGTGACCATCAGGACAGCACAGGTGTGTGTGACTGTGACCATCAGGACAGCACAGGTGTGTGTGACTGTGACCATCAGGACAGTACAGGTGTGTGTGACTGTGACCATCAGGACAGCACAGGTGTCGTGTGTGACTGTGACCATCAGGACAGTACAGGTGTGTGTGACTGTGACCATCAGGACAGTACAGGTGTCGTGTGTGACTGTGACCATCAGGACAGCACAGGTGTCGTGTGTGACTGTGACCATCAGGACAGCACAGGTGTGTGTGACTGTGACCATCAGGACAGTACAGGTGTGTGTGACTGTGACCATCAGGACAGTACAGGTGTCGTGTGTGACTGTGACCATCAGGACAGTACAGGTGTCGTGTGTGACTGTGACCATCAGGACAGCACAGGTGTGTGTGACTGTGACCATCAGGACAGTACAGGTGTCGTGTGTGACTGTGACCATCAGGACAGTACAGGTGTGTGTGACTGTGACCATCAGGACAGTACAGGTGTGTGTGACTGTGACCATCAGGACAGCACAGGTGTGTGTGACTGTGACCATCAGGACAGCACAGGTGTCGTGTGTGACTGTGACCATCAGGACAGCACAGGTGTGTGTGACTGTGACCATCAGGACAGTACAGGTGTGTGTGACTGTGACCATCAGGACAGTACAGGAGTCAACTGCTGTCCCGACTACCTGGGCCAGAATTTCATAATAGTGGTGTGCCGTGCCCAAGTTTCACCTCACTCTCTACCAAGTGGCCTTCAGGGCTTGAGGACAGTAGACGTCAGGATTATCCGCAAAGGCTGACTGGCTCCCCGAGACTGCAGCACGAGGACAATGGACGTCAGGATTATCCCCAAAGGCTGACTGGCTCCCCGAGACTGCAGCACGAGGACAATGGACGTAAGGATTATCCCCAAAGGCTGACTGGCCCCCGAGACTGCAGCACGAGGACAATGGACGTCAGGATTATCCCCAAAGGCTGACTGGCCCCCGAGACTGCAGCACGAGGACAATGGACGTCAGGATTATCCCCAAAGGCTGACTGGCCCCCGAGACTGCAGCACGAGGACAATGGACGTCAGGATTATCTCCAAAGGCTGACTGGCCCCCGAGACTGCAGCACGAGGACAATGGACGTCAGGATTATCTCCAAAGGCTGACTGGCCCCCGAGGCTGCAGCACGAAGACAATGGACGTCAGGATTATCCCCAAAGGCTGACTGGCCCCCGAGACTGCAGCACGAGGACAATGGACGTCAGGACGTCAGGATTATCTCCAAAGGCTGACTGGCCCCCAAGACTGCAGCACGAGCCAGTGCAATTAGAGGGTGTGGTGGTGAAGTGAGTGACTGTAAATAGTGGCTGTAAATAGTGGAGTGTAAATAGTGAAATGAGTGACTGTAAATAGTGAGTGGTTATAACTAGTGAAGTGAGTGACTAAAATAGTGACTAAATAGTGAAGTGAGTGGCTGTAAATAGTGAGTGGTTGTAAAAAGTGAGTGAAGGTAAATAGTGAGTGAAGGTAAATAGTGAGTGACTGTAAATAGTGAACCGAGTGACTGTAAATAGTAAAGTGAGTGGATGTAAATAGTGAACTGAGAGGTTGTAAATAGAGAGTGACTGTAAATAGTGAAGTGAGTGACTATAAATAGTGAGTGATTGGAAATAGTGAAGTGAGTGACTGTAAATAGTGAGTGACTGTAAACAGTAAGTAACTGTAAATAGTGAAGTGAATGATTGTAAATAGTGACTGTAAATAGTAAGTGACTGTAAATAGTAAAGTGAGTGGTTGTAAATAGTGAGTGACTGTAAATATTGAAGTGAGTGACTGTAAATAGTGAATGGCTGTAAATAGTGAGTGGCTGTAAATAGTGACGTGAGTGACTGTAAATAGTGAAGTGAGTGACTGTAAATAGTGAGTGGCTGTAAATAGTGAGTGGCTGTAAATAGTGACGTGAGTGACTGTAAATAGTGAAGTGAGTGACTGTAAATAGTGAGTGACTGTAAATAGTGAAGCGAGTGACTGTAAATAGTGAGGTGACTGTAAATAGTGAAGCGAGTGACTGCAAATAGTGAAGTGAGTGACTGTAAATAGTGAGTGACTGTAAATAGTGAAGTGAGTGACTGCAAATAGTGAGTGACTGTAAATAGTGAGTGACTGCAAATAGTGAAGTGAGTGACTGTAAATAGTGAGTGACTGTAAATAGTGAGTGACTGCAAATAGTGAGTGACTGTAAATAGTGAAGTGAGTGACTGTACATAGTGAGTGACTGTAAATAGTGAGTGACTGTAAATAGTGAAATAGTGGTTGTAAATAGTGACGTGAGTGACTGTAAATAGTGAGTGACTGTAAATAGTGGAGTGAGTGACTGTAAATAGTGAGTCCCTGCTGACGACATTGATGACTTAGTCGTGGAGCCAGACTGAGCGAGCTTCTCCCTGGGAGCAGAAGCCGCCACCACGTCCCTCCAACGACAGTCCCCCATTAATATGCTGACACTGAAGACCTTGAAAGGACTCACCCCAAGCAAGGAAGTCAAGGGATATTGAAGCTCAGGTCACCATGGAAGCATGACATGAAAGGCCACACAATTTGGGACTTTTAGAAATCTTATTTGTAATTGATGATGAAGAAGGCGGAGGAGGAGGACGATGATTATGATGAGGATGCTGCTATGGAGGTCCACTTATGTTTGGGACTACGTGACAAAGCTGGACTCGACGTTTCCTGTCAAAATTGAATCCAAAACTGGCAGAGATCTCGGGTTTGTGGGAGTCTTTGGCTTTAGAAATGAGTGGGGGAAATGGCGAAGTGAGAGAGACGGAGACAGACAGACAGACAGACAGGCGTAAAGGAAGAGAGAGATGGAGAGAGAGAGAGAGAGAGAGAGAGAGAGAGAGAAACAGACAGGCAGACAGACAGACAGAGACAGACAGACAAGCAGACAGACAGACAGAGAGACTGACAGACAGACAGGCGTAAAGAGAGACAGATGGAGAGAGAGAGGGAGGGAGAGAGAGAGAGACAGAGAGAGAGAGAGAGAGAGAGAGAGAGAGAGAGAGAGAGAGAGAGAGAGAAACAGGCAGACAGACAGACAGAGAGAGATTCAGATTCTGATTCAGATGGTTTAATGTGTTTCGGCCATAGGCATATATACACATTGGGGAAGGGGGAGATGGATGGGGGAAGAGGGATGGGGGAAGAGGAGACTTGAATATAAAGTTAATTCACTGCACGGCATACATTCTAAACTACCAATAACATTGGCATCCAAGGTTCAATGAAAATACGAGAAACACATTTCTCGGGGCGGTATTGATAAAATCCGTTAACTTGCATTGATTTGTTGTCTCCTTCTTACAGCATGGAAAATGAATTTGCCAACTTGGCGACTTAAGTTATCCTTTTTCCCCTCTAACATTATGCTTATGGGTAAATTTAGGAAATCTTTTAGGAACTTCTGCCTCAAGTCACTGAATAATGGGCAAACAAAAATAAAGTTGTGTTCGTTTTCGATTCTGTGTCCACAACTTGGGCAGGGTTTTCACTATATCTGTTTAAGTTGCTATTAATAGGCAATACTCCAAGTCTAATGTGGGAAAGGGCTATCCTGAAGCACACTACATCAACACTCAATAAATATTTTTCTTTTCCAAAATCATCCTTTAACGTTCTATAAAATTCATACCTGTCCTTTTCTCGTATTGCAGATGACCATTCCTGTGTGAACATGTCTATCAATCGTTGCTTAAAAGCATTAAGAAAGCTTTGTTTGTCCCCAGCACCTTGGTTTATCCAAACACACTGAAAGCCAGTGGTACATAATATATCTTTGATATCCATTGCCCAACATTTTTTACCTCTTTCTACCAAGGATAATAACATGTTATAGCACTGTTTGGGTAATCTGTTTTCTTCCACCTCAGTGAGACGAAACCAGTACTTGACTGATCGCACTGTACTGTTCACAAAAATAGGATATCTGCCAAGTTCACCATATACTAATTTGTTTGGAGTTTTCAACGGAACGCCTAGGAATCGTTTGCAAGCCAAACTGTGTACTTTTTCAATATTGTCAAGTCTATGTAACCCCCAGATTGCAGATAAATACAACAATATTGCCTGTACTTTTCCGTAAAAAATCTTAAAGAATGTTTTTTGTGTCATTTCTTTGAATTTCAGATATGCTTTACTTAAGAGATGTACAGCTTTCTTTCCTTTTGTTATAAGAGCAGTAGTTCCTATCTTACAGCTTAATTTTGTTGTGAACGTAAAACCTAAATAAGTGTATTTATTTACGACTTCAACAGGCTCGCCATCATAAAACCATTTTTCATTTTTTGCAAGATATCCTCCCTTTCTGAAGACCATAACATTAGTTTTTCCTTTGTTGACTGTCATTTTTAATTTGTCGCAACATACTTTCAAAGCATTCAGTTGGGCCTGCAAACTTCTTGGAGTGATTGACAATAGTGCCACGTCATCAGCAAATAAAAGAATAAATAACTATCATATATGGAAGAAGACTGACACCATGAAAAGCAGTTTCGTCAATATAGTTAGCCAGCTGGTTTATGAACAAGGAAAACAATATTGGACTGAGTACACAGCCTTGCCGGACTCCTGCAGGGCAAGTGAAGAAATCCGTGTATTCGTTATTTGATCTTATACAAGAAAAGAGTGAATCGTACATTGACTTCAAGGAACAGAAAAATTTTCCCTTAATACCGGCACTTCTAACAGCTTCTAGTAGTTTGTCATGGTGTACTGAATCAAAAGCTTTCTTGAAATCCACAAAAGCTACATATAACTTACGACCTCGTGTATTAAGACATTTCTGAGCAACAGAATATAAAGTGAATATGTGATCAGTGGTTGAATAATTCTTCCTGAATCCAGCTTGATTTTCCACGATGCTGTGAGTATCTTCTAACCATGAATATAATCGAGCATTAAGGGTAGATGTGTAACATTTACATACTACGCTGATCGAAGAGACCCCTCTGTAATTGTCAGGATTGTCTCTATCGCCTTTTTTAAAAATAGGAACGATTATTGCTTTCGCCCAAACTTTCGGATAAACACCTTGACTAAATATTCGATTGAATAGCTTTTCCAAGAATGATATTACAATCTGTCCTCCACTTATCAACATCTCTGCTATAACTCCATCAATTCCGGGAGACTTTCCACATCTCAAGTTTCTAATTGCAAGTGTAATTTCTTCCTCCGATATCGGCAAATTCAGTACATGATCCTCGTCCTCTCTCAGATTATCATCTTTATCATTAAAATCAGTCCTGTCTTCATCGTTTGTTTCTCCAGAATTATAAACTTTCTTAAAGTGTTCATACCAGTCTTCTGATTTAATTTTGTCGCTAGCTCCAATCTTATCCCACCCTCCAATATTTTTTAATTCTTTCCAAAATAATGTGGCGTTATTCATGTTAGCTTCCAATGACTCTGCTATAGCTTTTCTGAAACACTTCTTCTTCTGTTTTAACAACCGTTTATATTTTCTTCTTTCTTCCACATAAACTTGTCTGTCACTGTCTTTTCTTGTTCTTCTACACAATCTTAATTTCAACTTTACAAATTTCTTTGCCTTGCGACAATCATCATCAAACCATGGAGCATTCCTACGCTTTGAGTCATTTCTGCATTGTCTAATCATGTACTGGCTCGCCACTCGTAAACAATCAACGAACGACTTCAGCGCCAAGTCAATGTTATCATTAATGCATGAGGTAGCTTCTCCCAGTTTATTTATAACATCATTACTATTTAAGGCCTCAATAAATTCCCTTTCCTTTTCCCCGACCCAAACTATCTTTTCTGTGAAAACCTGCTTTTTTCTTTCCTTATTTCCGCTTTTGATAGCATCCCTCCTATCCTCGTGGACTTTGACAATCAATTCTAACGGCAAATCGTCTGAATGTACAGCATCTACCACTTCTAAATGCTCAATTTTCATACAGGAAAGCAAATCACACGAAACAAGAAAATAGTCAACTAAACTAACACCAGAAGAACACATATATGTATAGCTCCCATCCAAAGCATCGTTAATCAAAGAGAGAGAGAGAGAGAGAGAGAGAGAGAGAGAGAGAGAGAGAGAGAGAGAGAACACTGAACACTTTAATGTCAATAGCTTTACAACCCTAATGACATGGGGGTTCATAATACAAATAACAACATGCATCAATAGTAATAATATTGATGAAAATCAAAGCCAAAACGAAATCAATCAATCTGTGCAACAAAGTACAGTTCGACCATCCATTCAAAGTAATGGCATGTAGTGAGAAATAAAAACAAAAAACATATATAAATGTATAACATAAATATTTTCCATATGAGAATGACAACACAGATTTCAATTTTCACAATGAGCAACACCTGATACTATTTTATGATTGTTGTTTTTTTCGTCGCATGTTATTCGCTTCGGCAATATATTTTGCAAGTGACTGTAGTGAAGTTGAGAGAGAGAGAGAGAGAGAGAGAGAGAGAGAGAGAGAGAGAGAGAGAGAGAGAGAGAGAGAGAATTCACATCGACCAACACACTCAAACACACACGCACTCACATCCACACTGGCAAAAGCAAACTATTTGCGAAGTATTAATCATCGCTCCTGGAAACCTTCATTTCATTCTGTCGACCTTGTTCACACTATTAATACAGTTGGATATTAACAATACTTTGATCCCTATGCGTTCGTGCGTGCGTGTACGTGCGTGCATTCGCGCGTGTGTGCGTGCGTGTATGTGTGTGCGTGTGCGCACACACACACACTACCGGTAACAACATACCTGCTTCGTTATTTTTTATTAGGCATCATTTCACACCAAGACGCACACAAACGACATCCGGAACAGTTACCATAACAACACACAACCTGAGTTCATTCGCACGCACGCACGCACACGCACGCACGCACGCACCTTAAAACACCCCATAATAACCGACTCACACACACACACACACACACACACACACGCTTGCTTGGTTGCTTGCTGAACTAATTTACGTGAGGTGTTCTATCACTCAAGTCACATTGCTCCACAGTGATGTGGGCATCATTATAACGGTGCTGATTTTGTACACGTTTCAAAGCACGCACACACACACACACACGCACACACGCACGCACACACACACACACATACACACACACACACACACAGAGGGAGAGAGAGAGAGAGAGAGCATTGACCAATCACCCCAAGAGGTGTTGAAGAGTCGTGTGACGTAGTGCAGTCCAGACACAGCAGTGTAACTGGGACATTTGTTCCTTTCTGCCAGAAGCGGCACAGTAATCCTTCACAGGATTTGGCAACACAAGTGGAAGATTGAATGGTGATGGATGACTGGAGGTGAGGAGAGAGATTTAAGAGTCAAGATTCAAAAACTTTATTACTCAAGGATAAAGATTTTAGGCATTGCCCAGTCTTCCAATCTGTCCTTGTGACAACAATAACAATAACAACATGAACGATAACGACACAAAAATAATAATTTTGTTAACACTGCTACATCTACTGCTACTACAACGAAGAATGATCACCATTTTCATCATTAACATCGTAAAAGGTAATAAAACGAACGCATTCATACAGAGAGAGAGAGAGAGAGAGAGAGAGAGAGAGAGAGAGAGAGAGAGAGAGAGAGAAGGGAGTGGAGAGAGAGATTGAGGGGGAGGGAGGGAGAGAATGAGAGAAAAGAGAGAGAGACAGCGGGGGAATGAGGAATGAGAAATCAATATCCTATCAAACAAATTATGCCTTTAAAACTCTCTGCCTTGTTTTCAATATCCT
>NC_134900.1:40417552-40430052 GCF_041734735.1 Babylonia areolata
ATAGGCACTATGGCAACACTTTATGTAGGACATCAGCGGACGTCTTATAGGCACTATGGCAACACTTTATGTAGGACATCAGCTGAGGTCTTATGGGCACTACGGCAACACTTTATGTAGGACATCAGCTGACGTCTTATAGGCACTACGGCAACACTTTATGTAGGACATCAGCTGACGTCTTATAGGCACTATGGCAACACTTTATGTAGGACATCAGCTGACGTCTTATAGGCACTATGGCAACACTTTATGTAGGACATCAGCTGACGGTCTTATAGGCACTACGGCAACACTTTATGTAGGACATCAGCTGACGTCTTATAGGCACTATGGCAACACTTTATGTAGGACATCAGCTGACGTCTTATAGGCACTATGGCAACACTTTATGTAGGACATCAGCTGACGTCTTATAGGCTGGCTCAACTGGCTAAATAAAGTCATTGCCGGTCACTGGTTCTCTCTACAACAAGAAGCAGTAAATAAAGGAACAATGATCGGTTCCATTTCTTCAGCCAGTGAAATGGACAGCGACACTGAGTGCAGCATTCTGGGAAGGGGAAGGAGATTCCGTCAGAACTGACTGGTTTTTACACGTTGTTCTGTATGGCGCACATCTGAAAAAAGGTGTAACAATGACATTGATTTCTGTGGACGGCAGGCGGCAAGACGGCAATTACCAGAACAACACCATCTGCGGTGGTGGGGTGTGGGCGTGGGGGTAGGTTTCCGTTTGGGGTGGGGGGAGGGGAGGGGAGGCGGACGAGGTTTATTATGTCGTTTAATTTTGTGGGTCCGGAAATGTGTTTGGGGTGCTGTGGCAGTGGTGGTAGTGGCGGTTGGTGTTGCAGTGTGTATACGTCCTTTGAGTATTACCTGACGTGTGTGTGTGTGTGTGTGTGTGTGTGTGTGTGTGTGTGTGTGTGTGTGTGAGATATGGTGATACCCAATCCTTTTTTCAATATTCTGCCCATTCACTATCAATATCATCTGTATCTTCGACATATATAATGGACAAAGTCATGTTTTGATTTGCGCAGTTCATAAGTATGTCTACATTAATACTGACATTGGTAAAGTGAGTTTTAACAAGAATTCAATGCATTGAATTACCTGGAGAGAGAGACAGAGACAGACAGACAGACAGAGAGAGAGAGAGAGAGGCAGAGAGATGCACACATGCACATGTGTTAGTTTCATCCTCATCATACGACCACTTGCACTAAGGCGTGCTGCACAGCTGTCACGTGATGACTCGGTAAGGATCTTCAAAGAGGCTGTCACGTGATGAACCGGAAAGGGATCTTCGAAGAGGCTGTCACGTGATGAACCGGAAAGGGATCTTCGAAGAGGCTGTCACGTGATGACTCGGAAAGGGATCTTCAAAGAGGCTGTCACGTGATGACTCGGAAAGGGATCTTCAAAGAGGCTGTCACGTGATGACTCGGAAAGGGATCTTCAAAGAGGCTGTCACGTGATGAACCGGAAAGGGATCTTCAAAGAGGCTGTCACGTGATGAACCGGAAAGGGATCTTCGAAGAGGCTGTCACGTGATGACCCGGAAAGAGATCTTCAAGCAAACAGCATGCGTTGTCTTCAGCAACTGTCTTCAATTTGCATAGTTCCTACGCGCCCTTCTTCAGTTTCTGCAACTATAAAAGAAATTCTTCCACCATGTGAGCTGGATTTATCTCTATCCTGATCCCCCCACACCCCCGCGGTCCCTTCCCCAGCTCTAACCTAGCTCCCCCACCACCACCCCCAGCATCCCGCTCCTTTCTTCATCCCCCCCCCCTATCCCCCACCCCCCCTCCTGCTCCACTCTACACCCCCACCCCTATCCCCCTCCTTCCCCACTGTACACCTCCACCCCTATCCCCCTCCTGCCCCACTCTACACCTCCACACCTATCCCACCTCCTTCCCCACTGTACACCTCCACCCCTATCCCCCCTCCTGTCCCACACTACACCTCCACCCTCCTAGCCCCCCCTCCTTCCCCACTCTACACCTACACCCCTATCCCCCCTCCTTCCCCACTGTACACCCCCACCCCTATCCCCCCCTCCTTCCCCACTGTACACCTCCACCCCTATCCCCCTCCTTCCCCACTGTACACCTCCACCCCTATCCCCCTCCTGCCCCACTCTACACCTCCACCCCTATCCCCCCTCCTTCCCCACTGTACACCTCCACCCCTATCCCCCCCTCCTTCCCCACTCTACACCTCCACCCCTAGCCCCCCCTCCTTCCCCACTGTACACCTCCACCCCTATCCCCCCCTCCTTCCCCACTGTACACCTCCACCCCTATCCCCCCTCCTTCCCCACTGTACACCTCCACCCCTATCCCCCCCTCCTTCCCCACTCTACACCTCCACCCCTAGCCCCCCCTCCTTCCCCACTGTACACCTCCACCCCTATCCCCCCCTCCTTCCCCACTGTACACCTCCACCCCTATCCCCCCTCCTTCCCCACTGTACACCTCCACCCCTATCCCCCTCCTTCCCCACTCTACACATCCACCCCTAGCCCCCCCTCCTTCCCCACTGTACACCTCCACCCCTATCCCCCTCCTTCCCCACTCTACACATCCACCCCTATCCCCCCTCCTTCCCACTCTACACCTCCACCCCTAGCCCCCCCCTCCTTCCCCACTGTACACCTCCATCCCTATCCCCCCTCCTTCCCCACTCTACACCTCCACCCCTATCCCCCCTCCTTCCCCACTCTACACCTCCACCCCTACCCCCCTCCTTCCCCACTCTACACCTCCACCCGTATCCCCCCTCCTTCCCCACTCTACACCTCCACCCCTATCCCCCTCCTTCCCCACTCTACACCTCCACCCCTATCCCCCTCCTTCCCCACTCTATGCATCCACCCCTATCCCCCCTCCTTCCCCACTGTACACCTCCACCCCTAGCCCCCCCTCCTTCCCCACTCTACACCACCACCCCTATCCCCCTCCTTCCCCACTCTACACCTCCACCCCTAGCCCCCTCCTTCCCCACTCTACACCTCCACCCCTAGCCCCCTCCTTCCCCACTGTACACCTCCACCCCTATCCCCCTCCTTCCCCACTGTACACCTCCACCCCTATCCCCCTCCTTCCCCACTGTACACCTCCACCCCTATCCCCCTCCTGCCCCACTGTACACCTCCACCCCTACCCCCCCCTCCTTCCCCACTGTACACCTCCACCCCTATCCCCCTCCTGCCCCACTCTACACCTCCACCCCTATACCCCCTCCTGCCCCACTCTACACCTCCACCCCTATACCCCTCCTTCCCCACTGTACACCTCCACCCCTATCCCCCACCTCCTTCCCCACTCTACACCTCCACCCCTATCCCCCTCCTCCTTCCCCACTGTACACCTCCACCCCTATCCCCCTCCTTCCCCACTGTACACCTCCACCCCTATCCCCCCTCCTTCCCCACTCTACACCTCCACCCCTATCCCCCTCCTGCCCCACTGTACCTCCACCCCTATCCCCCCCCTCCTTCCCCACTCTACACCTCCACTCCTATCCCCCTCCTGCCCCACTGTACCTCCACCCCTATCCCCCCCCTCCTTCCCCACTCTACACCTCCACCCCTATCCCCCTCCTGCCCCACTGTACCTCCACCCCTATCCCCCCCCTCCTTCCCCACTCTACACCTCCACCCCTATCCCCCCCCTCCTTCCCCACTCTACACCTCCACCCCTATCCCCCCCCCCCCTCCTTCCCCACTGTACACCTCCACCCCTATCCCCCTCCTTCCCCACTGTACACCTCCACCCCTATCCCCCCCTCCTTCCCCACTCTACACCACCACCCCTATCCCCCCCCTCCTTCCCCACTGTACACCTCCACCCCTATCCCCCCCTCCTTCCCCACTGTACACCTCCACCTCTATCCCCCTCCTTCCCCACTGTACACCTCCACCCCTATCCCCCTCCTTCCCCACTGTACACCTCCACCCCTATCCCCCCCCTCCTTCCCCACTCTACACCACCACCCCTGTCCCCCCCTCCTGCCCCACTCTACACCCCCCTCTACACCCCCCCTACCACCCCTCTCCTGCCCCACTCTACACCCCCACCACCCCCCTCCTGCCCCACTCTACACCCCCCCCCCACCACCCCTCTCCTGCCCCACTCTACACCCCCACCCCTGTCCCCCCCTCCTGCCCCACTCTACACCACCCCTACCACCCCCTCCTGCCCCACTCTACACCCCCACCCCTGTCCCCCCCTCCTTCCCCACTCTACACCACCCCCTACCACCCCCTCCTGTCCCACTCTACACCCCTGTCCCCCCCTCTTGCCCCACTCTACACCCCCCCTACCACCCCCCTCCTGCCCCACTCTACACCCCCACCCCTGTCCCCCCCCTCCTTCCCCACTCTACACCACCCCCTACCACCCCCTCCTGCCCCACTCTACACGCCCACCCCTGTCCCCCCCTCCTTCCCCACTCTACACCACCCCCTACCACCCCATCCTGCCCCACTCTACACCCCTGTCCCCCCTCCTTCCCCACTCTACACCACCCCCTACCACCCCCTCCTGCCTCACTCTACACCACCTCCTCCCCCAGTCTCCTTTTTCCCAATCAGGTTTGCAGCTGTTACAAACCCAGGATGTGGAGGGTTGGATCGTCTTGGCCGGTGACCGGTGTAGTATCCCAGATTGTCTGCCACCTAGGAACGTCCCCGGGGGACAAATTGATCGCTGGAAATTTCCTCCGGGGACTTTCTCACCGTTCATTATGTCCCCTGCGGACATTGTTAACGGCCATAATGTCCCCTTTCTTGGGTTTTAGCCTCGTTCTGAAATGTCCCCTTTACCCTTATAATGTCCTCCCCATGTATCCAGTAACGTCCCCTTTGCCAAAAATGGCCCCCTCCCTCTCCCTGCCACCCGCCGCCCCTGCCCGCTTTCCTCCAGCAAAACATTTGCTATATCTGCGAGTGTGTTCAGTTGTGTGTGTGTGTGTGTGTGTGTGTGTGTGTCTGTGTGTGTGTGCGCGCGCGCGCGCGTGTGTGTGTGTAGTAGTAGAAGTAGTAGTAGTTTTCAGTTTAACGTCTTTCCACTTTCAGCGATATTAGAAAACAACAACAACAACAAAGAAGGGGGTTGGGGGTGAGGGGGGACAGTGAGGGGTGGGGGGTGGTGGTGGAGAAGTGTGTGTATGTGTGTGTGTATGTTTGTGTGCATAATTGTGCGTGTGTGTGGGTGGGTGTAAGTGTGTGTGTGTGTGTGTGTGTGTGTGTGTGCGTGTGTAGTTGTAAGTGTAGGCGGTGGGGGGGGGGGTGATATCTGTGAGCCTGTTTGTTTATTTTTGTGTCCGTGTCTGTTTCTTGCTTAAAGCCAGCATGTAAGCCGGTGTATATGTGTATACACCCAGTTGTATGCCGTACAAGCATTGGGTTCATGCTTATGAATAGTTTTAGAGTTATGCATGCGTGTGAATGACTGGTGCGAAAGCGCTTTGATTTGTCTCTGCACAAGATCCAGCGCTATATAAATACCATTATTATTATTATGAATATAACAAGTATTTTTACACGTGCGTTCATGTGTGTGGGGGAGAGGGGGGAGAGTAGGGCCGAGGAGCGTGCGAATGTGTGTCTGTATGCATATACGCGCGCGCGTGTAGGTATATGTGAAAGTTATTTAAGTGATAAAAACCATTTTTCAATGCAAAATCTTTGGTATATATTCCCTGAGTTTTCCCTGTCTTTCTGTCAGCGTGATGATGACACTGGGTAAAATCTCTGAACATGCCTCAGTTGACAAAACTGAAGAGATTATTATATGGGACAGAGACAGAGACAGACACAGAGAGGGCGGACGGACAGAAAGAGAGACATGTGTGTATATGTGTTAGTGACTTGAAAATATTGAAATAGTTTGAAAGCAAACAAATGACATACCACGGACATAAACTTTTAAGAGAGAAACAAACAGGTGGTGTAACAAAATGTTCATGTCCCCAATAAAACAATGAACGATCGAATTTTTACCACGTCAGACCACAAAATAAAATAACAATAACAATTGTAAAAACAAAAACAAAAACATACAACAACTAAAAAAATGAATTGCCTCTGTGGTTCAAAATATCTCTTCGTATTGTGTAGAGGCAAGCAGTTCTGCGAAATGCTCTTTTCTCGACTTCTTTCTTTGTTCTGCATTCCTGAGTGATGGAGTCTCCCGTCGGACCGACGGACGAGTAGGCAGGCAGGCTTATCTGTTGGTGTGTGTCCTCATATGGGAGAAGAGGCCGATTCTTGATGTGCAGCACTTCCCACAGGTGTTGCATGGGAAAACTCCTTAATGGCCAGCGTTCTCTTGTTTTCAAACGTCTTTATGCCACTAGAGCACAGCATCCTCCAGCGAGAGCGGTCAAGGGCATCAGTTTTCCAGGCTTTGAGGTTTGTCTTCAAGGTGTCCTTGAAGCGCTTGCAGGGTCTTCCAAGTTCTCGGTGGCCTTCCTTCAGCTGGCCATACAAAAGCATCTTCGGGATCCTGCTGTCTGTCATGCGGACAATGTGTCCTGTCCAGCGTAGCTGGCAGGCTTTCGATGCTGGGCATGCCGCTCCTCTCTAGGACCTGAAGGTTGGAGACCCTGTCTTGCCACTTTATGCCGATGATCTTTCGTAGGCATCTCTGGTGAAACTGCTCAAGTTGTTGAATGTGACGGCGATACGTCGTCCATGTTCCACAGCAGTACAACAAGGTGGTCAGCACAACAGCTCTGTAGGTTTTGATTTTGGTGCCTAACCTGATGCCTTTGTTGTTCCACAGCCTGTTGTTGAGTCTGCCAAAGGTGGAGCTGGCCTTGGCGATGCGCAGCGTCACTTCTACATCAGGGGCTCCGTTGCTGCATAGGGTAGCAAAACGTGTCGACTAACTTGATCTCTGTATCTTGATTGCAGGTGGGGGGGGGGGGGGGAGGCACTGGCGTTCTGTGAGCTAGCTGGTTGGTACATGGACTCGGTCTTGCTGAGGCTGCTGGTGAGTCCAAAGCGCCTGCAGGAGGTTGAGAACCTGTCCATAATGAACTGCATGTCCTCATGGGTGTGTGCAGCAAGCGCGCAGTCATCAGCGAAGAGGAACTCTCTCAACAGTGCCTCAAACACCCTGGACCTGGCGTGGAGTCGCCGCAAGTTGAAAAGTTTGCCATCTGTGCGAAACTGAATGTAGATGCCCAGGTCACAGTCTTGGAAGGCAATTTCGGCGGAGGGGACGTTACGGTATACAGGGGGGCGACATTTTCAGGGTAAGGGGGACATTTCAAAATGAGGCTAAAACGCAAAAAAGGGGACATTTTGGCCGCTGAAGATGTCTGCATAGGTCATTATGAACGGTGAGAAAGTCCCCGGGGAACATTTCCAGCGGTCAATTGTCCCCCCGGGGCGTTTCCGGGGTGGGTGACAGTCTGGGATGCTACACCGGTTCTCTCTGCAGCACAAATCACAACAGACAGCAATAATGATTTTCCTGGGCCGGCGATTAGAGAACAGTGAGGTTTCCTGAACAGGTTTCCGTTAAGCGGAAGGTTGTTATGTTGCTATATGTCATAGGTCTGTTTGTGGTGTTGTGGTGGTGGAGGGTTGTTATGTTGCTATATGTTATAGGTCTGTGGTGTTGTGGTGGTGGAGGGTTGTTATGTTGCTATATGTCATAGGTCTGTTTGTGTTGTGGTGGTGGAGGGTTGTTATGTTGCTATATGTCATAGGTCTGTTTGTGGTGTTGTGGTGGTGGAGGGTTGTTATGTTGCTATATGTCATAGGTCTGTTTATGGTGGTTTTGTGGTGGAGGGTTGTTATGTTGCTATATGTCATAGGTCTGTTTGTGGTGTTGATGTGGTGGAGGGTTGTTATGTTGCTATATGTCATAGGTCTGTTTGTGGTGTTGTGGTGGAGGGTTGTTATGTTGCTATATGTCATAGGTCTGTTTGTGGTGTTGTGGTGGAGGGTTGTTATGTTGCTATATGTCATAGGCCTGTTTGTGGTGTTGTGGTGGAGGGTTGTTATGTTGCTATATGTCATCGGTCTGTTTATTGTGTTGTGGTGGAGGGTTGTTATGTTGCTACATATCATAGGTCTCTTTATGGTGGTGTTGTGGTGGAGGGTTGTTATGTTGCTATATGTCATAGGTCTGTTTGTGGTGTTGTGGTGGAGGGTTGTTATGTTGCTATATGTCATAGGTCTGTTTGTGGTGTTGTGGTGGAGGGTTGTTATGTTGCTATATGTCATAGGTCTGTTTGTGGTGTTGATGTGGTGGAGGGTTGTTATGTTGCTATATGTCATAGGTCTGTTTGTGGTGTTGATGTGGTGGAGGGTTGTTATGTTGCTATATGTCATAGGTCTGTTTATGGTGGTGTTGTGGTGGAGGGTTGTTATGTTGCTATATGTCATAGGTCTGTTTGTGGTGTTGTGGTGGAAGGTTGTTATGTTGCTATATGTCATAGGTCTGTTTGTGGTGTTGATGTGGTGGAAGGTTGTTATGTTGCTATATGTTATAGGTCTGTTTATGGTGGTGTTGTGGTGGAGGGTTGTTATGTTGCTATATATCATAGGTCTGTTTGTGGTGTTGATGTGGTGGAGGGTTGTTATGTTGCTATATGTCATAGGTCTGTTTGTGGTATTGATGTGGTGGAGGGTTGTTATGTTGCTATATGTCATAGGTCTGTTTATGGTGGTGTTGTGGTGGAGGGTTGTTATGTTGCTATATGTCATAGGTCTGTTTGTGGTGTTGTGGTGGAGGGTTGTTATGTTGCTATATGTCATAGGTCTGTTTGTGGTGTTGATGTGGTGGAAGGTTGTTATGTTGCTATATGTTATAGGTCTGTTTATGGTGGTGTTGTGGTGGAGGGTTGTTATGTTGCTATATGTCATAGGTCTGTTTGTGGTGTTGATGTGGTGGAGGGTTGTTATGTTGCTATATGTCATAGGTCTGTTTGTGGTGTTGATGTGGTGGAGGGTTGTTATGTTGCTATATGTCATAGGTCTGTTTGTGGTGTTGTGGTGGAGGGTTGTTATGTTGCTATATGTCATAGGTCTGTTTGTGGTGTTGTGGTGGAGGGTTGTTATGTTGCTATATGTCATAGGTCTGTTTGTGGTGTTGTGGTGGTGGAGGGTTGTTATGTTGCTATATGTCATAGGTCTGTTTGTGGTCTTCTGGTGGTGGAGGGTTGTTATGTTGCTATATGTCATAGGTCTGTTTGTGGTGTTGATGTGATGGAGGGTTGTTATGTTGCTATATGTCATAGGTCTGTTTATGGTGGTTTTGTGGTGGAGGGTTGTTATGTTGCTATATGTCATAGGTCTGTTTGTGGTCTTCTGGTGGTGTTGGTTTGTTATGTTACTATATGTCATAGGTCTGTTTGTGGTCTTCTGGTGGTGTTGGTTTGTTATGTTGCTATATGTCATAGGTCTGTTTGTGGTGTTGTGATGGTGGAGGGTTGTTATGTTGATATATGTCATAGGTCTGTTTATGGTGGTGTTGTGGTGGTGGAGGGTTGTTATGTTGCTATATGTTATAGGTCTGTTTGTGGTGTTGATGTGGTGGAGGGTTGTTATGTTGCTATATGTCATAGGTCTGTTTGTGGTGTTGTGATGGTGGAGGGTTGTTATGTTGATATATGTCATAGGTCTGTTTATGGTGGTGTTGTGGTGGTGGAGGGTTGTTATGTTGCTATATGTTATAGGTCTGTGGTGTTGTGGTGGGGGGTTGTTATGTTGCTATATGTCATAGGTCTGTTTGTGGTGTTGTGGTGGGGGGTTGTTATGTTGCTATATGTCATAGGTCTGTTTATGTTGGTGTTGTGGTGGTGGAGGGTTGTTATGTTGCTATATGTCATAGGTCTGTTTGTGGTGTTGATGTGGTGGAGGGTTGTTATGTTGCTATAATTCATAGGTCTGTTTATGGTGGTGTTGTGGTGGTGGAGGGTTGTTATGTTGCTATATGTCATAGGTCTGTTTGTGGTGTTGTGGTGGAGGGTTGTTATGTTGCTATATGTCATAGGTCTGTTTGTGGTGTTGATGTGGTGGAGGGTTGTTATGTTGCTATATGTCATAGGTCTGTTTATGGTGGTGTTGTGGTGGTGGAGGGTTGTTATGTTGCTATATGTCATAGGTCTGTTTGTGGTGTTGTGGTGGGGGGTTGTTATGTTGCTATATGTCATAGGTCTGTGGTGTTGTGGTGGAGGGTTTTTATGTTGCTATATGTCATAGGTCTGTTTGTGGTGTTGTGGTGGGGGGTTGTTATGTTGCTATATGTCATAGGTCTGTGGTGTTGTGGTGGAGGGTTGTTATGTTGCTATATGGCATAGGTCTGTGGTGTGGTGGTGGAGGGTTATGTTGCTATATGTCATAGGTCTGTTTGTGGTGGTGGTGGTGGTGGAGGGGTTGGCAGTGTGTGTGTGTTTGTGTGCTGTGAGCGTGTGTTCAGGCATTCATATGAAATAATTGTGTTGTGTGCATGAGAGGGAGAGAGAGAGAGAGAGAGAGAGAGAGAGAAAGAGACAGACAGACAGAGAGGCCATGTGTGGTGCCACACAGACCAGTACACACCAACTGGTAAAGTACAAAATATTTCTGTAATACATTGGGAAACCACCTTGACTTCAGTGTCCATACTCCAGTAGAGATGCTTCACCCCCCCTCCCCCATCAACCCGCTACCCCACCTCCCCCCTCCCCGCCCCCACTTACTCTGGCCTTAATTGTAATTGTACAGATTTCCACTTTGAAGTAATTGTACAGATTCCCACTTGAAGTAATTGTATGGATTCCCACTTTGAAGTAATTGTATGGATTCCCACTTTGAAGTAATTGTATAGATTCCCACTTTGAAGTAATTGTATGGATTCCCACTTTGAAGTAATTGTATGGATTCCCACTTGAAGTAATTGTATGGATTCCCACTTTGAAGTAATTGTATGGATTCCCACTTTGAAGTAATTGTATGGATTCCCACTTTGAAGTAATTGTATAGATTCCCACTTTGAAGTAATTGTATGGATTCCCACTTTGAAGTAATTGTATAGATTCTCACTTTGAAGTAATTGTATGGATTCCCACTTTGAAGTAATTGTATGGATTCTCACTTTGAAGTAATTGTATGGATTCCCACTTTGAAGTAATTGTATAGATTCTCACTTTGAAGTAATTGTATAGAATCTCACTTTGAAGTAATTGTATGGATTCCCACTTTGAAGTAATTGTATGGATTCTCACTTGGAAGTAATTGTATGGATTCCCACTTGTAACTGTACTTGTACACGTCTTGTAGCAGAACGGTGGAGACGCTCATCAGCCGACACAGTGTCCTAGACATTACCAACTGACGGAGTGAGGTGGAAGAACAGTGTCCTAGACATTACCAACTGACGGAGTGAGGTGGAAGAACAGTGTCCTAGACATTACCAACTGACGGAGTGAGGTGGAAGAACAGTGTCCTAGACATTGCCAACTGACGGAGTGAGGTGGAAGAACAGTGTCCTAGACATTGCCAACTGACGGAGTGAGGTGGAAGAACAGTGTCCTAGACATTACCAACTGACGGAGTGAGGTGGAAGAACAGTGTCCTAGACATTACCAACTGACGGAATGAGGTGGAAGAACAGTGTCCTAGACATTACCAACTGACGGAGTGAGGTGGAAGAACAGTGTCCTAGACATTACCAACTGACGGAGTGAGGTGGAAGAACAGTGTCCTAGACATTACCAACTGACGGAGTGAGGTGGAAGAACAGTGTCCTAGACATTACCAACTGACGGAATGAGGTGGAAGAACAGTGTCCTAGACATTACCAACTGACGGAGTGAGGTGGAAGAACAGTGTCCTAGACATTACCAACTGACGGAGTGAGGTGGAAGAACAGTGTCCTAGACATTACCAACTGACGGAGTGAGGTGGAAGAACAGTGTCCTAGACATTACCAACTGACGGAGTGAGGTGGAAGAACAGTGTCCTAGACATTACCAACTGACGGAGTGAGGTGGAAGAACAGTGTCCTAGACATTGCCAACTGACGGAGTGAGGTGGAAGAACAGTGTCCTAGACATTACCAACTGACGGAGTGAGGTGGAAGAACAGTGTCCTAGACATTGCCAACTGACGGAGTGAGGTGGAAGAACAGTGTCCTAGACATTACCAACTGACGGAGTGAGGTGGAAGAACAGTGTCCTAGACATTACCAACTGACGGAGTGAGGTGGAAGAACAGTGTCCTAGACATTACCAACTGACGGAGTGAGGTGGAAGAACAGTGTCCTAGACATTACCAACTGACGGAGTGAGGTGGAAGAACAGTGTCCTAGACATTACCAACTGACGGAGTGAGGTGGAAGAACAGTGTCCTAGACATTACCAACTGACGGAGTGAGGTGGAAGAACAGTGTCCTAGACATTGCCAACTGACGGAGTGAGGTGGAAGAACAGTGTCCTAGACATTGCCAACTGACGGAGTGAGGTGGAAGAACAGTGTCCTAGACATT
>NC_134900.1:40435052-40445052 GCF_041734735.1 Babylonia areolata
AGCGAACGCACCCTCGGTGGACAAAAACCTCATTCTCTGGACGGTAGCCGTCTTTTCCCAGTCGTGTGGTGCGGCCAGTGTAAACAAGAGCAGGGAGAGATGATGTGAGACCCAATGAGGCCAGCCTTCTGAATCAGCCCATGAAGTTAAGCCACCGTGGCGAGGTGGTAAACGATGGGAGGACGCGGGTTTGAATCCCACTGGAGGTGGGATCTTTCTGCCATGGCCGGTACTTTCGGGAGGAAATGGAGAGACTGGGACCACACAGTGGAGGATCATCCGCTTCACGGATGCGTCTTTGGCTTTGGTGCTCAAACTGCCAGACCAACACAGGATGTCTTTCCTATCTCTCAGCCTGGCTGTGACAGGGATGCATGATGAGAGTACAGCCATGTCAGTCCTCAACCTGACAGGGCCCCACCGGATACATGATGAGAGTACAGCCTTGTCAGTCCTCAACCTGACAGGGCCCCACAGGATACATGATGAGAGTACAGCCATGTCAGTCCTCAACCTGACAGGGCCCCACCGGATACATGATGAGAGTACAGCCTTGTCAGTCCTCAACCTGACAGGGCCCCCCCCACAGGATACATGATGAGAGTACAGCCATGTCAGTCCTCAACCTGACAGGGCCCCTCATGATACATGATGAGAGTACAGCCTTGTCAGTCCTCAACCTGACAGGGCCCCATAGGATACATGATGAGAGTACAGCCTTGTCAAAAAGTCCCCAACCTGACAGGGCCCCTCAAGATACACAATCGGAGTACAGCCTTGTCAAACAGTCCCCAACCTGACAGGGCCCCTCAAGATACACAATCGGAGTACAGCCTTGTCAAACAGTCCCCAACCTGACAGGGCCCCTCAAGATACACAATCGGAGTACAGCCTTGTCAAACAGTCCCCAACCTGACAGGGCCCTTCAAGATACACAATCGGAGTACAGCCTTGTCAAACAGTCCCCAACCTGACAGGGCCCCTCATGATACACAATCGGAGTACAGCCTTGTCAAACAGTCCCCAACCTGACAGGGCCCCTCAAGATACACAATCGGAGTACAGCCTTGTCAAACAGTCCCAAACCTCCTTTACATGTCTGACACATGCCACCAGATGGCGACCACATCGGATCGTCCACGGGGAGTTATTCCAGAACGCCCATACCTGAAATGTTTCTCTCTCTGTGTCTCTCTGTCCCCCTCTCCCTGCTTGAAGTGTTTCTTCTCTCTCCTTCCCAAAATCTCTCTTTCTCCGTCTCTCTTCCACTTTCTCTATCTACCCTATTCTCCCCCTCGCTCCCCCCCCCATCTCTCTCACCCTCTCTGTGTGCAACCCTCCTCTCTGTCCCATCTCCCTCTCTCTCTCCCTCTCTCTCCCTCTACCCCCTCCTCTTTGTCCCTCTCCCTCTCTCTCCCTCTACCCCCTCCTCCCTGTCCCCTCTCCCTCTCTCTCCCTCTACCCCCTCCTCCCTGTCCTTCTCTCTGTCCCTCTCCCTCTCTCTCCCTCTACCCCCCCTCCCTGTCCTCTCTGTCCCTCTCCCTCTCTCTCCCTCTACCCCCCCTCCCTGTCCTCTCTGTCCCTCTCTCTCCCTCTACCCCCCTCCTCCCTGTCCCCTCTCCCTCTCTCTCCCTCTACCCCCCTCCCTGTCCTCTCTGTCCCTCTCTCTTCCTCTACACCCTCCTCCCTGTCCTTCTCTCTGTCCCTCTCCCTCTCTCTCCCTCTACCCCCCTCCCTGTCCTCTCTGTCCCTCTCCCTCTCTCTCCCTCTACCCCCTCCTCCCTATCCTTCTCTCTGTCCCTCTCCCTCTCTCTCCCTGTACCCCCCCTCCCTGTCCTCTCTGTCCCTCTCCCTCTCTCTCCCTCTACCCCCTCCTCCCTATCCTTCTCTCTGTCCCTCTCCCTCTCTCTCCCTATACCCCCCCTCCCTGTCCTCTCTGTCCCTCTCCCTCTCTCTCCCTCTACCCCCCCTCCCTGTCCTCTCTAACCCTCTCCCTCTCTCTCCCTCTACCCCCCCTCCCTGTCCTCTCAGTCCCTCTCTCTCCCTCTACCCCCCCCCTCCCTGTCCTCTCTGTCCCTCTCCCTCTACCCCCCCCCTGTCCTCTCTGTCCCTCTCCCTCTCTCTCCCTCTACCCCCCCCCTCCCTGTCCTCTCTGTCCCTCTCTCTCCCTCTACCCCCCCCCTCCCTGTCCTCTCTGTCCCTCTCTCTCCCTCTACCCCCCCCCTCCCTGTCCTCTCTGTCCCTCTCCCTCTCTCTCCCTCTACCCCCTCCTCCCTATCCTCTCTGTCCCTCTCCCTCTCTCTCCCTCTACCCCCTTCTCCCTATCCTTCTCTCTGTCCCTCTCCCTCTCTCTCCCTCTACCCCCTCCTCCCTATCCTCTCTGTCCCTCTCCCTCTCTCTCCCTCTACCCCCTCCTCCCTATCCTTCTCTCTGTCCCTCTCCCTCTCTCCCCCTCTACCCCCTCCTCCCTGTCCTCTCTGTCCCTCTCCCTCTCTCTCCCTCTACCCCCTCCTCCCTATCCTTCTCTCTGTCCCTCTCCCTCTCTCTCCCTCTACCCCCCTCCTCCCTGTCCTCTGTCCCTCTCCCTCTCTCCCCCTCTACCCCCCCTCCCTGTCCTCTGTCCCTCTCCCTCTCTCCCCCTCTACCCCCCCCTCCCTGTCCTCTCTGTCCCTCTCTCTCCCTCTACCCCCCCTCCCTGTCCTCTCTCTCCCTCTACCCCCTCCTCCCTGTCCTTCTCTCTGTCCCTCTCCCTCTCTCTCCCTCTACCCCTCCTCCCTGTCCTTCTCTCTGTCCCTCTCCCTCTCTCTCCCTCTACCTCCCCCTCCCTGTCCTCTCTGTCCCTCTCCCTCTCTCCCCCTCTACCCCCCCTCTCTGTCCTCTCTGTCCCTCTCTCTCCCTCTACCCCCCCTCCCTGTCCTCTCTGTCCCTCTCCCTCTCTCTCCCTCTACCCCCTCCTCCCTATCCTTCTCTCTGTCCGTCTCTCTCCCTCTACCCCCTCCTCCCTGTCCTCTCTGTCCGTCTCCCTCTCTCTCCCTCTACCCCCTCCTCCCTCTCCTCTGTCCGTCTCCCTCTCTCTCCTCTCTGTCCCCCTCCCTCTCTCCCCCTCTACCCCGTCCCCCCTGTCCCCTCTCTCTCCCTCTACCTCCTCCTCCCTGTCCTCTCTGTCCGTCTCCCTCTCTCTCCCTCTACCCCCTCCTCCCTCTCCTCTCTGTCCCCCTCCCTCTCTCCCCCTCTACCCCGTCCCCCCTGTCCCCCTCTACCCCGTCCCCCCTGTCCCCTCTCTCCCCCTCTACCCCCTCCTCCCTCTCCTCTCTGTCCGTCTCCCTCTCTCTCCCTCTACCCCGTCCCCCCTGTCCCCTCTCTCCCCCTCTACCCCCTCCTCCCTGTCCTTCTCTCTGTCCCTGTTTCTGAGTCCGTCTCTGTCCCTTTCTCTCTCTCTGTTTTTTTCTCTCTCTCTCCTATTTTGTCTCCCTTTCTCTGTCTCTCTCCTTCTCTTTCGTTCTCTCTCCCTCCCTCTCTCCCTCTCTCTCTCCATCTCCCCCTCTCTCTCTGTTGATGCGGAACAGCGAAGGTGTGCGTGTCGCCGCTGACCTGACGAAGCACCAAAGGGACACCATTGCAAATCACAGACGTGAAGGAAGACGTGCTTTCTACTTTAGTGGGAGGCTAGTTGTGCAGGACTCCCACACTGAAGCCCACCGTCTTCATTCATCCCGCGATCAACACAGAGGTCAGTACTACATCACTGGTGACAACAGTGATAGCGACAGGAGACCTCAGCGTGAAGCCCTGCGTTATGTGGATGGTGAGCAGCAGCAAGAACAGCACACTGCTCTTCACACACGTGGTGCCAGTGACCTGACCCAGTCAGTCCGCAGTGGGAGGCAGGTTGAAGCACAGAGGACGGGCGAAACAGCAACAGCAACTCCCGCAGTGCCAGTGTCAACTGAAGTGACTGAAGTAGCTGAAGCTATCAGTGACGGCAACCCGGAGAATATCCCCGATTCCCAGTCAGTCGCTGAATCTGATGACGTTGCAGCTGAAGGTGGGCCAAGCACTGACCGTGCCAGTGAGAGACACGATGATCCTCTGTGTCAAACGGACTGCTGGAGAAAGGGGAGTGACTCAGAGACGGGTGGCAGGCAGGATCCAGGCAACACTTTGAGGGCTCAGAGGCCGGCCGGGTTTGGACGAGGCTCACCACCCGCGACACCGACCCAGGATGTACGTAGCCCGGGTTCCAGCATGGGTAACCGTGGTCACGGAAGAGGACGTGGTCGCCGAAGTCCCAGTGACCTTGAGGCATCGCGAGTGGGGCAGGACTCGCCACGGATGACCCGGTCACAGTCCTTTGCCAAGCAGAGCAAAATAACGGACAAGTGGACCAGATCAAGCACTGCTGTCAGTGACAGTGTATGTGAGCCCACAGTGAACAGTACAATCAGTAATGCAGTTAGCTGAGAGTCAGGCCAAAGCCCCGAAACAGATAATTTTTGTGATGATGATTTGGGGGTGAGTAATATTAACGTAAGTGATTGTTCCCTAAAGTCTATTTCTTTATTATCCTTTTGTACCCTTAATGTAGAAGGTTTGTGGTCAATGTTAAATGAAATAGACATTGCATCTTGGATAGGCAAATATCATTTTGCTTTACTGGTTGAAACATTTACTGATTCAGTCCCCAAAACTCTATTCCCCACCCATGATATTTTTGTTTGCCCCGGCGTGAAAGTCTCAGACAGTATGCATGGTCGTCTGTGTGGTGGCATAGTAGTTCTGGTCAGAAAAGATTTGAGTAAATACGTAGAGCAAGTGCCTTTAGAGTTAGACAACATTATTGCCCTAAAAATTTCAAGCACATTGTTTTGTCTGGACAAGGACTGTGTATTTATTGGTGCGTACTTGCCACCTGAAAAGTCAAAATATTACGAAGATACTGATATCTATAATGGTGTAACGATGCTTGAAGACTGCATGCTGGATATTAATAGTCGTTATGGTGAGGTACCCATTATTGTGTGTGGCGACCTTAATTCAAGAACCGCTTCCAGGAATCCATGTATGTCCAGTGATCCCATTGATGGCATATATGACATGGACAATACGAATGAATGTGTTGATGACGACGCTGGTTACAATGCGAGATCATCAAAGGATGACGTAATTAATCCATTTGGAAGATACCTGCTGAATGTATGTGATGAATTCCGCTTATCCATTGTCAATGGCCTTAAACAATTCAATTTTTCGAGTGATTTTACATATGTGTCCCCGAATGGTTGTAGTGTGATCGATGTTTTCGTCATTTCTCATTGTTTGCTGAGTAAGTGTAGGCAGTTCAAGATTTTACCTATGGTTGAATCCAAGCACGCAGCTGTCGAGTTGTCACTTTCATGTGCTCAGTTTCAGACTGATGCTGCTTCTGACAATCAGTCATCTTTTTCGTTTTCCAAATATAAATGGGACCCTGAGAAAAGTAATTCATATTGTGATGTCATGTGTTCAGACCATATCGCTGCTCTTATTGATGAAGCTTCACACTTGATTGAATGTGATATTGATCTTGCTCTTGAAAAATTTAATGAATGTTTTGAAGTTGCGGGCGAATGTATGTTGAAAACTGTTTCTGTCGGCGCTGAGAAGAGACGAGTTTGGTTTGACTTGGAATGCAGGCAAAGTAGAACGGTATTAAGACAACATTTGAGAAAGGTTAACAGATCAAACAGAGAAGAAGTCAGACTGAATTACATACAAAAAAGACGTGAATATAAGGAGTTACTAAGACGAAAGAAACGGAATTATAAAGTCAATTTTATTCATGATTTACAAAATAATTTAAATGACTCAAAGAAATTTTGGAACACCATTCGTTCAGTCAGACCGCGCTCGTCTTGCCAGACCAGTATTTCAAAAGAGCAGTGGTTTAACCATTTTAAAGCTGTGTTTAGTTCTGACTCCACTGATGTGAATGAATCCATTGCTGAACCCGCTGTGATGTATGTTAACGCACCATCTGATTTACTGAACTGTAGTATCTCCGAGTCTGAAATACGGATTGCGATCAGAGCTCTGAAAAGCAATAAAGCGGCAGGTCCTGATGGCATCATAGGCGAATTTTACAAAAACAGTGTGGACTGCATTATGCCTTTTCTGGTTAAATTCTTCAACCACATATTTGACAATGGTTTGTTCCCTCAAGAATGGTCTCTTGCAGTCATGCAGCCCCTACACAAAAAGGGCGACGCAAATAATCCAGATAATTTTCGAGGCATTTCACTTTTGAATATATGTAGCAAGATATACAGTTTTGTTCTGAACAAACGTATCAGTAATTGGATTGATGTGCATGGTCTGATTGGGGAAGAGCAGGCGGGTTTTAGAGCAGAACACAGTACAACTGACCACGTGTTCACATTGTATGCCATGGTACAAAAGCAGTTGCTTAGACACAGAAAATTATATGTCGCGTTTATTGATTTTAAAAAAGCTTTTGATAGTGTTTCCAGGAATAAATTATGGGTAATTTTAAAAAAGAATGGTTTAAATGGTAAAATACTGCAGGCTCTGAAAAGTATGTATGAAATAGTTAAAGCAAAAGTACGAGTTGGTGGTGATTTCACAGACAGTTTTATGTGCCCTCGTGGCCTCAAACAAGGTGAAGTATGTTCTCCATTACTTTTTTCTTTATTTATTAACGAATTGACCTCAGATGTGCTTGCGGGTGGCATGCATGGCATCCAGCTTTCTCCTGATTTTGTCCAGCTCTTGATCTTACTTTTTGCTGATGATGTAGCTCTGCTATCCGATACCCCAATAGGTCTTCAAACTCAGCTGAATATATTGTATGACACAGCAAAGCGACTTGATTTAATTGTCAATTTAGAAAAATCTAATGTGGTGGTGTTTAGAAATGGTGGCTACCTTGGTGCGAACGAGAGATGGTTCTATGGAAATGAACTTTTGAAAATTGTAAATGTATATAAGTACTTAGGTATCTTTTTGTCAACCCGCCTTAGTTTTACAGCAACATTAGAAGATCTTGCAAGTCGTGCCAGAAAAGGAGTTGTTGCTATCATTAGAACACTTTGGGCGATTGGAGAACATTCCCCTGGTATCTTTTTTAAAATGTTTGACTGTCAGATACAACCTGTGTTGACATATGGAGCTGAAATATGGGGAGTTACAAAAAATCTTGAATTAATCGAAGGTGTACATCTTTTCGCTTTAAAAAAGTTTTTAGGCGTACATTCAAAAGCTCCTAGACATTTGGTTTATGGTGAAACTGGTAGATTTCCACTCTATGTGATGACTTATGTTAAATGTATTAAGTTTTGGTTACGTCTACTAAAATTAAGCAATGATCGATTCCCCAAGAAAGCATACAATATGTTACTACATCTGCAAACACAAAATTATATCACATGGGCTTGTACTATTAGAAATGTTTTGTACATGTACGGCTTTGGTTATGTGTGGGAGGCACAAGGTGTTGGTAATGAATGTGTGTTTATTCGTTGTTTTAAACAACGGTTAATTGATTGTGCAAAGCAAAGCTGGCATTCCTCACTGCTGTCACATGAATTCTATCGAGTGTATTCTGTTTACAACCAATCACTTACAACATCTCCGTACTTACTGGTCGTGAAAAACTTTTTTGTACGCCGTCTACTTTCACGATTTCGAATGGGTATGTCAGATTTGAATTGTCGCTTTTTACAGTATAATCCTGTTCCTGGTGATAAGAGAATGTGTAGTTTTTGTCACACAGCCCTTGAAACAGAATATCACTTTCTTTTGGTTTGTCCAGTTTATCAGACTCTAAGAGAAGAACATTTACCTGCCAAATATCACAGAAATCCAACCTTGTTCAAATTTGCCGCTTTGATGTCCTGTGTGTCGGAATCTTTAGTTGCGAAGTTATCGTTTTTTGTATGCAAGGCTTTTGGCGTGAGAGCGGAGCTTTTGTACTTGGACACGAGTGGATGAATATAGATATGCATTTTGTTACCCTGTGGCGTATACGTCAACCCCCCATCCCCCTTTTTTTTCCGATTCTTGCAATTTGTAATTAATTTTTTGTAAGTTTTGTTAGCTTGTCAGCATTTCACTTTACCCAGATCGCTGGATCTGTGTGTTTAGCGCGCGAGCGTGCATGTGGGTGTGTATATACGTGCGTGCATGTGTTTGAGGGAAGGGAGAGGAGAGAGTGAGAGATAATGAGAGAGAGAGAGAGAGAGAGAGAGAGAGAGCTTGCAAGTCACATGCGCATTGATATATTATTCACACTATTTGATTCATTATGTAATATTTTTGTTAGTGGCCCACTCCTTTGTTATGGGCCGGAGGCCTAACAAATAAACCATTGTCTTGTCTTGTCTCTTGTCTTGTCCCCCTCTCTCTCTCTGTCTGTATCCCTGACCATACCATAACCCTGTTTCTCTCTGTTCCCCCTGACGACGTGTGTCATTGTTTCTCTGGAAGGTTTTATTCCTGTTGAATATTGCACTGACTGTTTCTTGTCCTGATGGCTGTCACGTCATAATTCTTTTCACTTTTTTCTGATCACTTTATCCCACGTCAGTGAGAGGTTTGGTGAAATTGGTCTCATCGGGCTGCCATCTCGTGATCTCTATTGGTCTCATCGGGCTGCCATCTCGTGATCTCTATTGATCTCATCGGGCTGCCATCTCGTGATCTCTGTTGGTCTCATCGGGCTGCCATCTCGTGATCTCTGTTGGTCTCATCGGGCTGACACCTCGTAATCTCTATTGGTCTCATCGGGCTGCCATCTCGTGATCTCTGTTGGTCTCATCGGGCTGACATTTCGTGATCTCTATTGGTCTCATCGGGCTGCCATCTCGACATCTCTGTCTGTCTCATCAGACTAACATCTCGTCATCTATGTCTGTCTGTCTCATCGGGCTAACATCTCGTCATCTCTGTCAGTCTGTCTGTCTGTCTCATCGGGTTTACATCTCGTCATCTCTGTCTGTCTGTCTGTCTCATCGGGCTTACATCTCGTCATCTCTGTCTGTCTGTCTCATCAGGCTAACATCTCGTCATCTCTGTCTGTCTCATCGGGCTAACATCTCGTCATCTCTGTCTGTCTGTCTCATCGGGCTTACATCTGGTCATCTCTGTTTGTCTGTCTGTCTCATCAGGATAACATCTCGTCATCTCTGTCTGTCTGTCTGTCTCATCGGGCTAACATCTCGTCATCTCTGTCTGTCTGTCTGTCTCATCGGGCTAACATCTCGTCATCTCTGTCTGTCTGTCTCATCGGGCTAACATATCGTCATCTCTGTCTGTCTGTCTCATCGGGCTTACATCTCGTCATCTCTGTCTGTCTATCTGTCTCATCGGGCTAACATCTCGTCATCTCTGTCTGTTTGTCTGTCTGTCTCATCGGGCTAACATCTCGTCATCCCTGTCTGTCTGTCTAATCGGGCTTACATCTCGTCATCTCTGTCTGTCTGTCTGTCTCATCGGGCTAACAACTCGTCATCTCTGTCTGTCTCATCGGGATAACATCTCGTCATCTCTGTCTGTCTGTCTCTTCGGGCTAACATCTCGTCATCTCTGTCTGTTTGTCTCATCGGGCTAACATCTCGTCATCTCTGTCTCATCGGGCTAACATCTCGTCATCTCTGTCTGTCTGTCTCATCGGGCTTACATCTTGTCATCTCTGTCTGTCTGTCTGTCTTATCGGGCTAACATCTCGTCATCTCTGTCTGTCTGTCTCATCGGGCTAACATCTCGTCATCTCTATCTCATCGCGCTAACATCTCGTCATCTCTGTCTGTCTGTCTCATCGGGCTTACATCTTGTCATCTCTGTCTGTCTCATCGGGCTAACATCTCGTCATCTCTGTCTGTCTGTCTCATCGGGCTAACATCTCGTCATCTCTGTCTGTCTGTCTGTCTCATCGGGCTTACATCTCGTCATCTCTGTCTGTCTGTCTGTCTGTCTTTCTGTCTCATCGGGCTTACATCTCGTCATC